>NW_007729237.1:236404-240379 GCF_000696425.1 Galeopterus variegatus | reverse complement strand
CTCCTTCCTTTCTTCCTTCCTCCTTCCTTCCTCCTTCCTTTCTTCCTTCCTCCTTCCTTCCTCCTCCTTCTTTTCTTCCTTCTTTGCACATACTTATAAGTAAGGACATGACGGTATTTCTCTTTCTGTGTCTGGCTTATTCTATTTCACATAATTTTCTCCAAACTTACCCATGTTGCTGCAAATGGCAGAATTTCATTCTTTTTTATGGCTGAGTAGAATTCCATTGTGTACATATACCACATTTTCATTATCTAGTCATCTTTTTTTTTTGTCTTTTTTGTGACTGGTAAGGGGATCGCAACCCTTGGTGTGGTGTCACCCGCACCGCGCTCAGCCAGTGAGCGCACCGGCCATTCCTATATAGGATCCGAACCCGCGGCGGGAGTGTCGCTGTGCTCCCAGCGCCACACTCTCCCGAGCGTGCCACGGGGCTGGCCCATCTAGTCAACTTTGGATGGACATTTAGGTTGGTTCCATATCTTGGCTATTGTAAATTGAGCTGTGATGAACATGGGAGTGCAGGTATCCCTTCAACATCATGATTTCCATTCCTTTCAGTATATACCCAGAAGTGGGATTGCTGGATCGTGTGGTAGATCTATCTGTAGTTGTTTGAGAAAGCTCCACACTGATTACCATAATGGCTGTACTATTTTACAGTCCCCCAACAGTGTAGAAGGGTTCCCCTTTCTCTACCTCCTCGCCAGCATTTGTTATTCTCAGTCTTTCTGATAAGAGCCAGTCTAATGGGGCTGAGATTATAACTCAATGCAGTTTTGATTTGCATTTCCCTGATGATTAGTGATTTTGAGCATTTTTTCATGTACCTGTTGCCCATTTATATATCTTCCTTTGAAAAACATCTGTTCAGTTCCTTTGCCCATTTTTAAATTGGATTCTTTTTTTTTTTTTTTTACTGTGAAGTTGTTTGAGTTTCCTGTATATTCTGGATGTTAATCCCTTGCTGGATGTACAGTTTGCAAATATTTTCTCCCATTCTGTAGGCTGTCTTTTCACTCTGCTGATTGTTTCCTTTGCTATGCAGAAGCTTTTAGTTTGATACGATCCCATTTGTTTATTTTTTCTTTTTTTGCTTGTGCTTTTATTCATAAAATATTTGCCCAGTCCTACTTCCTGAAGTGTTTCCCCTTATGTTTTCTTTTAGTAGTTTTATAGTTTGTGGTCTTATACTTAAGGCTTTAATCTGTTTTCAGTTGATTTAGGTATATGGTGAGAGGTATGGGTCTAGTTTCATTCTTCTACATGTGGATGTCCAGTTTTCCCAACACCATTTATTAAAGAGGCAGTCTTTTCCCTAATGTATGTTCTCGGTGCCTTTGTCAAAGACTGGTTGGCTGTAAGTTTGTGGGTTGATTTCTGGCTTCTCTGTTCTGTTCCATTGATCTGAGTGTCTATTTTTATGCCAGTACCATGCCGTTTTGGTTACTATAGCTTTGGAGTATAATTTGAAATTGGCTATTGTTATGCCTCTGGCTTTATTATTATTATTTTGTTGTTGTTCAGGATAGATTTGGCTCTTTTGGGTCTTTTGTTGTTCTATATGGAAGTTAGGATTGTTTTTTCTGTTTCTGTGAAGAACGTCATTGATATTTTGATGGCGATTGCATTGAATCTGTAGATTGCTTTGGGTAGTATGGACATTTTCACAATGTTAATTATTCCAATCCAATAGCATGGACTGTCTTTCCACCTTTTTGTGTCCTCTTTAATTCTTTCAATAGTAACTTGTAGTTCTCATTGTTGAGATCTTTCACTTCCTTGGTTAAATTTATTCTTAGGTATTTTATTTTTTTGGTGACTATTGTAAATGGGCTTGCTGTCTTGATTTGTTTTTATGCTAGTTCATTATTGGAGTATAAAAATGCTGTTGATTTTTACTTGTTGATTTTGTATCCTTCAACATTACTGAAATTGTTTATCAGCTGTAAGAGTTTTTTGGTAGACTCTTTAGGTTTTTCTATATATAGGATCAAGTCATCTGCAAACAGGGACAGTTTGATTTTGTCTTTTCCAATCCGGATGCCCTTTGTTTCTTTCTCTTGCCCGATTTCTGTGGCTAGTACTTCCAATACCATGTTAAATAGGAAAGGTGAGAGTGGACATCCTTGTTTTGTTTCTGTTTAGGAACAAGATTCACTCAAGATGATATTGGCAATGGGTTTGTCATGCATGACTTTTATTGTGTTGTGATACTTTCCTTCTATACCTAATTTTCTGAGAGCCTTTATCATGAAGGGATGCAGAATTTTGTCAAATGCTCTTTCTGCATCTATTGACATAATCATATGGTTTTTGTTCTTGATTTTTTTTGATGTGGTATATCACATTTATTGACTTGCTTATATTGAACCATCCTTGCATCCCACTTGATCATGGTGTATAATTTTTTTTGATGTGTTGTTGTATCCTGATTGCTAATATTTTGTTGAGGATTTTTTGCGTTTATATTCATCAGAGAAATTGGCCTATAGTTTTCTTTGTTTGCTGTTTCATTGTCAGGTTTTAGTATTGTGGTGATGTTGGCCTCATTGAATGAGTTTAGGAGATTGGCCTCTGTTTCAATTTTTTTGAATAGTTTGAAGAGAACTGGTATTAATTCCTCTTTAAAGGTTTGGTAGAATTTAGCAGTAAAACCATCGCTCCCAGGCTTTTCTTTGTTGGGAGACTGCTGATTACTGCTTCAATATCATTGCTTTTTATTGGTCTGTTCAGATTTTCTATTTCTTCTTGGTTCAGTCTGGGGAGTTTCTATGTGTCCAGAAATTTATCCATTTCTTACATATTTATTGGTGTAAAGTTCTTTATTATAGTTTTTAACGATTCTTTATATTTCTGTGATATCAGTTGTAATGTCTCCTTTTTCACTTCTGATTTTTGTTATTTGGGTCTTTTCTCTCCTTTTTCCCCCTTCTTTCCTTTGTTAACCTAGCTAACGGTTTGTCTATTTTATTTATCTTCTCAAAAAAAAAAAAAAAAAACTTTGAGTTTCATGGATCTTTTGTATCGTTTTTCGGGTCTCTATTTCATTTAGTTCTGCTCTGGTCTTCATTTTTTCTTTCTGTCTACTTTGGGATTGTATTGTCGTCGTTTTTCTAGTTCTTTGAGGTATAATATTAGGTTGTTTATTTGAAGTCTTTCTATTCTTTTGATGCATTTATGGCAATAAACTTCCCACTTAGTACTGCTTTTGCAGTATCCCACAGGTTTTGGTATGATGTATCCCTATCTCTGTCAGTTTCAAGAATTTTTTTGATTTACTGTTTAATTTCTCCTTGGGCCCATAGGTCATAAAGGAGCCTGTTGTTTAATTTCCATGTATTTGTGCAGTTTCCAGAGTTTCACATGTTATTGATTCCCAGTTTTAATCTGTTGTGATCTGAAAAGATAGTTGAAATGACTTCAATTTTTAAAAATTTGCTGAGACTTGATTTGATGTGGTCTATACTGAAGAATGTCATGTGCTGATGAGAAGAATGTATATTCTGTAGTTGTGGGATGAAATGTTCTGTAGATAGTGGCCAGGTCTAATTGGTCTAAAGTGTACTTTATTTATTTATTTTTTTAAATTTTATTTTATTTTGTCAATATACAGTGTGGTTGATTATTGTGGCCCATTACTGAAACCTCCCTCCCTCATCCCTCTCGCACTCCCTCCCATCAATGTCCTTTCTGTTTGCTTGTCATATCAACTTCAAGGAATTGTAATTGTTGTGTCTTCTTCCCTCCCCTCCCCCCCCCGGTTGTTTCTGTATTTATTTATTTACTTTTAGCTGCCACAAATAAGTGAGAACATGTGGTATTTCTCTTTCTGTGCCTGACTCGTTTCATTTAATATAATTCTCTCTAGGTCCATCCAAGTCACTGCAAATGTCAGTATTTCATTCTTTTAAAGCAGAGTAGTATTCCATTGTGTAGATATACCACATTTTCCTTATCCACTCATCCGATGAT
>NW_007729237.1:223384-234701 GCF_000696425.1 Galeopterus variegatus | reverse complement strand
AGAATTTTGTTTGTTATTGATTTCTAATTTTAATCCATTGTGGTCTGAGAAAATACATGGGGTAATTCCAATTTTTTTTTAATTTGTTGAGACTTGATTTGTGACCTAATATCTGATCTATCCTGGAGAATTATCCATGTGCTGAAGAGAAGAATGAATATTCTGAGGTAGTTGGATGGAATGTTCTGTAGATATCTGCCAAGTCCAATTGGTCTAGAGTATTGTTTAGATCTTGTGTTTCTCTGCTGATTCTTTGCCTAGATGATCAGTCCAATATTGACAGTGGGGTGTTCAGGTCCCCTGCTATTGTGGTATTAGTGTCTATTTCATTCTTTAGGTCTAATAGAGTTTGCCTTATAAATCTGGCTGCTCTGAAATTGGGTGTGTATATATTTATGATTGTTATGTATACTTGATGGATCAGTCCTTTTATCATTACGTAGTGTCCCTCATTGTCTCTCTTTATGGTTTTTAGTTTAAAGTCTATTTTATCAGATATAAGAATAGCTACTCCAGCTCGTTTTTCTTTTCTGTTTGCATGGTAATTTTTTTCCATCCTTTCACTCTTAGTCTATTGAGTATAGGTGAGGTGGGTCTCTTGAAGGCAGCATATAGTTGGGTCCTCCTTTTTAATCCAGTCAGCCAGTCTGTGTCTTTTGATCAGGGAATTTAATCCTTTTACATTAAGAGTTGTTATTGAAAAGTATTGATTTACTCCCAGCATTTTATTGATGTTTGTTTGGATGTATTAAGTGTCTTTCATTCCTTTCTTTCTGATTTACTGTTTGTTTTCTGTATTTGTTGGTTCCTTGGGTTGTAGATAAACTTTTTTGTTGTTGTTTTCTCTTCATTGTTGCCATTTTTATTTTTCTAGTAGGTTTTGATTTTTCTTGGATTTTTATGGCAGTGGTAGTTATTTTTCAGGTACCAAACCCAGTACTCCCTTGAGAATTTCTTGTAAGGGTGGTCGTGTGGTGGTGAACTCCCTCAGTTTTTGTTTGTCTGAGAAATTTACGATTGCCCTTCATTTTGAAAGGACAGCCTTGCAGGGTAGAGTATTCTTTGCTGGCAATCTCTGTCCTTTAGTATTTTGAATATATCATCCCATTCTTTTCTGGCTTTTAGAGTTTGTGATGAAAAGTGTGATGTTAGTCTGATTGGGGCTCTCTTATAGGTGATTTGATGCTTCTCTCTTGCAGCTTTTAAGATTCTCTCTTTGTCTTTGAGTTTTGCCAATTTGACTGTAACATGTCTTGGAGAGGACCTTTTTGGGTTGAATACATTTGGGGATCTTTGAGATTCCTGAATCTTAAGATATGTGTCTTTTCCTTTACCTGGGAAGTTTTCTGCCACTATTTTGTTGAATAGGTTTTCAATGGAATCTCCTTTTTCCTCCCCTTCTGGAATACCCATGACTCAGATATTTGAGTGAGCGCTTAAGGTTGTCTGATATCTCTCTCAGATTTTCTTCAATGTTTTGAATTCTTTTTTCTTTTCTTTTCTTTTTTTTTTTTTTTGTCTGCTTGTGTTATTTCAAACAGCCCATATTCAAGGTCGGAAATTTTCTCTTCTATTTCTGCAATCCTGCTGGTTAAACTCTCTGTTGTGTTTTTTATTTCGTTGAATGAATTCTTCAGCTCGGCAAGCTCTGCTACATTCTTTTTCAGGGCATTGATTTCCTTGTACTTTTCTTCTTTCAGGTTCTATATACTTTTCCTCCTTTCATTGTGTTGTGTAGCTGAGTTTTCTTGTATCTCATTTAGCTTCCTTAGAGTTATCACTTGAAATTCCTTGTCAGGGGCTGGCCCGGTGGTGCACTGCTACAGTGTACTGCTTGGGAGCGCAGTGGCGCTCCCGCCAAGGGTTCGGATCCCACATACAGACCGGCCGTTCACTGGCTGAGTCGGCCCGGTGGTGCACTGCTACAGTGTACTGCTTGGGAGTGCAGTGGCGCTCCCGCCAAGGGTTCGGATCCCACATACAGACCGGCCGTTCACTGGCTGAGTGAGGTGCAGGTGCAACACCGAGGGTTGCGATCCTGTTGCTGGTCCCAGTCCGGTACGGGCGCGACACTGAGGGTTGCGATCTGTTGCCGGTCACAAAAAAGACAAAAAGGAGAAAAAAAAAAAAAAAGAAATTCCTTGTCAGACATTTCAAGGGCTTCTTGAATGTTATTACCCTCTGGTGGTGTACTTTCTTGATTTTTCATATTCCTGGTATCTTTCCTTTGATGTTTAGTCATTGTGGCAGGCAGGGGATTTCATGGTCCACTGGTTTGACACTATTGTCTGGCTAGGGTGCTGCTGGGGCTGCCAATTTGATATGGCTGCCTCAGTGTCTGCTCAGTTGCCCACTAGTGCCTTGGGTGTATGGTTGCCCCGGCTCTTGGGCTTCTCTGGGGAGGTGCCTCTCTGGTCTGCATGCACTCAGCTGGGCTGGGGATAGAGCTGGGCGGCGGCGGTGAGACCTACCTGGTATTATAAAGGCACCACTCTTCAAGAAGTTCTGCATATTCAACTATGCTGAAGTTCTCTTAACACCCATGATTATTTTTCTGAGTATCTGAGTTGGTCCCAACATTCCTGGTCTCCATCAGACCTCTGAGTTGCAAATGTCCTCTCCGGCGCTCAGGCTGCCTTTGTTGCAAGGGGAGAGGTTTGCTGCCACCAGAGTCCAGGTACCCGCTCACGGCCGCTGGCCTGGGCTGCTGCTCTCCCTCCCTTCTGGACGGATGACTCACTGGTCTCTTTCTTCCCCCTCTCCACTTTGGATTTTCCTTTGCTTTGGGGCTCCGTTGGCGGGGTTTTTGGACTCTAAAGTGTAATTTAAATTCTGTGTTTCTCTGTTGATTTGTTGCTTAGATGATATGTCCAGTGCTGAGAGAGGGGTATTCAGGTCGTCCACGGTTATCATATTGGGATCTATCTCTTTCTTTAGGTCTAACCCGTGCTCCCTAGGCACTGGGGGTAGACCAGCCCTTCAGATCACCTCATGTTGGCCGAGATTTCCAGGCCTTTATATTCTCAAATGATCAGTTACTGGATGTGGGCTGCCCCAGGAAGGGTATGACCAAGGGTGAGGTGGCTCTCTGCAGCTGAGGCAATTCCCAATGGAAGGGCTGATGGCTGAGGGTTGTCTGCCAACAGTCCCCCCAGGAGCCGGGGAGCCAAGACCTTCACAGAAGGGGGATTGAGGTGATAGTGGTAGATGCTGACATCATCATCCCAGCTTCTCTGCTTGTCTGTGAGCTTCATGAGGACAAAGGGGCAAGATCCAGGCTGGACCACTGCTGTCTCCATCCCAAACTTCAACCCATGGCTCTCAGGAAGGCCCTCTGTGGCTCTATGCCCAATGGACTAATTGCTACCATTCATACACATCATTTGTACAATGTGTTATGTTCATAACATCTAACATAGAGGCAGGCATCACAAGGAGGTGGAGGCACAGAGAGGTGGACTGACCTGCCAAGTCACAGGGGGAAGCTGGCTGCTGCTGCAGTGAGGACAGGGTGCCGTGTGCTGCAGGGTGCAGACTCCCTAGCTGGCATGATGACCAGATCCACGCTGGGGCCAACCCCTTCCTGGGCCTCTCACAGTTTGCTAATCTGTCCAGTGGGAGTAACAGCGCTTCCTGCATTAGATTGTTCTAAAGGGCCTGGCACTTAGTAGGTTTTGAGATCTTAGCTCCCATCATTTTATTTTTTCCCTAGGAAACAAAAAGGTTCTAGGAGCTTGCTTGGGGCCGCTTTCCTTTGCAGCGTCTTGCAGTGAGGGAAGGATGAAGGACCAAAGAAGCAGGAGCAGCAGCAGTCCTGTGTTTAGGGGGGAAAAAAACATGCTGAAAGCTCCACGTTGAACTACTATATGGGAATAATTATGGCTGCTATTTTTGCGCCTTTGTTTAATAATGTTAATTTGGCGACAGCCTGATATTATAACATCCTCTCCCACACAGGGGTGGCTTAGTTCCCTATTCACCAGAATCCATTTGCATTTTTCCTGTGGGGTTTGGGGCGTGGGTGACTCACAGCTGGTTTGGGGGAGGCCTCCAGGAAAGACCCCTCTCCGTGGAGCGGTGGGAGAAGTGGGGGCATTAGCTCCTGGCAATGTCCCCTGTGCTCAGGCAAATTGAAACCTGCCCCGCCTCCCTGCTAGCCTTGCTCTGAGCCATTGCAGAAGGTGACAAAGAAATGGCCATTTTTGAGTCATTTAATCAAGGCGGACTTCCTAGAGGAGAACTTGTGATGTGTTGTTTAATGCCCTTGGAGCAGAGGAGAGCACAGGAGACATGAAGTCTAAAAATGTGAATATTCACGACTGGGAGATTTGTGTTGACAATGAAGATAAGATCAAAGAGTGGTGTCTTAGTCTGGTTTGTGTTGCTATAACAGAATACCCGAGACAGGGTAATTTATAAAGAACAGAGGTTTATTTGGATCGGAATTCTGGTGGCAGGTAAATCCATGTTTGGGCAGCTGCATCTGGGGAAGGCCCCAGGCTGTTTCCACTCAGGGTGGAAAATGGAAGGGGCAGGTGTGTGCAAAGAGATCACGTGATGAGAGAGGAAGGAAGAGAAAGGACCAGGGAAGCCAGGCTCTTTCTAACAACCCCCTTACAATCCATTCCCCCAAGACCAAGAACTCACCACCACTTCCCCCAGGGCATTAATCTATTCATGAGGGATCTGCCCCCCATGACCCGAACACCTCTCACTAGACCCTACCTCCCAACACTGCCACATTGGAGATCAAATTTCAAATAAATGAGTTTTAGTGGGGACAAACCACATCTAAACCATAGCAAGTGGCTCCTGGTAGAGTGGCTTCTGGTAGAGGGGAAAATGTTATTAGTGGTATTGTTGCTGGAAACAATCCAAATGTCCATCCACTGGGGACTAGGAGCATCCATGCACCACGGCCTATGCTGCTACAGAATAGAATGAGGACTGAGGTACTGAAACCAGACAGCAGATGACGGCAGCTTCCCTGGGCAGCAGTAGTCCAGTCCACAAATGAAGAAAGAACGTAGTTGAACATCACTGTTTTGCAACCACTAATAAAATAACGAACCTGGGCCACGACTATCAATGGCCACTGACGTCATGAAGACAGTTGGATGCTGCGTGCCTCCTGGAGGAGTTTTATTGCCAATGGATCAAACATGCATTTGATCAAACCTGTTGATCAACCTGCTGATTCACAGGAAATAGAAGGAACAGATGAAAATATCCATCAACACCACAAGGATACAGCCAGAAAAATCCAGGATACAGGACACTCCATATGAATGGTGGGGGGTAAGGAGATGAATCCTATAGATAAGAAATTCGAGAAACTTGAAAAGCAACAGCAATATCAGGATATTATATGAATCTTCATGAACTGTAAAACACAGACATGTACACATATTTTAGACAATAATTGGGAAAATCTGAACATTGAACTGGATATTTGATGAAATTAAGAAATTGTTAATATTTTAAGCATATTATTGGCATTTGTGATTTCAAAAGAATCCTTATTTTTGGCAGATATACAGTGAAATATTTACAGAAGAAATGATATGATTTGGGGGATTTACTTCTCAATAATCTGGGGTCAGATCTGGGTTGGTCCTTGTCGAAGCTGGTGATGGGGAAAGGGGAGTTCACTGTACTTCTCTACTTTTGAATAAGGTTGAAATTTCTCATAATACACAGTGTTTTTAAAATGATGGATTTGTGTGGGTGATAAAGGTATGTGCGATTTCTTCCCCTCCTCTCTATTGTGCATATTTCCTGAACTTTCTAAGATGAACATGCAGACAGGAATCTCACAGCACAGAGATGGGGACCTCGGGTTGTGGGGTCAGACCTATCTGGCCTCCAGTTCTCATGCTCTGAGGACCAGATCGAGGACACCTCTGCTCTGCCATCCCTGCCCCCCTCTGCTACCCTGGGCAGAAGTAACCCTCCTTCCTTCACTCCCCCAAATCACAAGGTTGTTACATCCATCAACTCAAATTTTCAGATTGGATGACACGTCTTCCCTAATAAACTATGAGCTCTTTTTTTTTTTTTTGTCTTTTGTCTTTTTTCCGTGTCCGGCAACGGATCGCAACCCTCAGTGTTGCCCCCGTACCGGACCGGGGACCGGCAACGGGATCGCAACCCTCGGTGTTGCTCCCGCGCCTCGCTCAGCCAGTGAGCGGGAGCCGGTCTGTATGTGGGATCCGAACCCTCGGATGGGAGCGCCGCCGCGCTTCCCAAGCGGCGCACTATCCAGTGCGCCACCGGGCCGGCCCTAAACTATGAGCTCTTTAAAGGAGAGTCTGCCTTACTTCTTGGAAATTAAGGCAAATCACAACTTCTCTGAGTTTCCTCTGCTGTCAGTAGGTACAATAATGCTTCCCTTGCAGGATTACTGGGAGTGTAGAATGGAACCTATGTGGCCCAAAAGGGAAAGCTAGGTGAGCCTAAGAGCTTCTGAACTAGGGACAATTTCCTCCCCAGAGGACACTGGGTAATATCTGGGGATTTTGGTTGTCACAGCCGAGGAAGGGCGTGCTCCTGGCATCTAGTGGGCTGAGGCCAGGGGTGCTGATGAACAGCCTACACTGCATGGAACAGTGCCCACAACGAAGAATGTTCTGGCCCAAAATGTCACCAGTGCTGAGGTCGAGGAATTCTGGGCTGTTTTAGTGGGGATGGGGGACATAGGGACATTCATGCCCTGCCTGTGGGAGTATAAACTGGAGCCTCCATTCTGAAGAGCGATAAGGCAGTGTTTGGTTAAAGTAGGTGCACGCATAGCCTGGAATGCATTCATTCCACTCCCTGGTAGATCCCAAAGAAATGGTCACCAGGTCTGTACAGGGAATCAGATGACCACGGCCGTGCTGTCTGGGTGCTGGGGAGCTGGAGGCAACCTGACCTGAGTGAAGTGCTGGAAGAATCAGGGTCAGTTCCTAGATATGAGCTCACATCAGGCGCTGGTCTCTGGGTCCCACTTTCCTGGTGTCTATCACTGGGATTTTCACTGGGATGTAGGCAAAAAGCAGTAGATGTCCACTGTGAAGTACCTGGCAGAGGTTAGAAGCAATGGGCTGCATGTTCATGGAGCAAAGCAGAACACTGTAAAAGCAGTACTGAACGAAACAGTGAGAAAGAGTGTCTATAATGTAGTACCATTTATTTAAATTAAATATACATGCAAAAAAGTAATACACATTTTAAGGAGCACATGTAAACAAAAAGATACATATTAAACACATTTGAATGGTTGCTCATGGGGTGGAGATGGGGAGAAGGAAACAAATGAGTGAATGAATGAATGAATAAAAAGCCCAGAGCTAGGTCTTATGTGGATGGTGACGACCGTGCATCACACACAGGAGTGCGATTCACTGAGATTCTGCCCCGGGATTTGGAACAAATAAATAAAATGAAATCATGTAGGATAAACAGCCCAGGATAGAAGCTGGCATATAGTAGGTGCTAAATAAATGGTAGCAGTAACCAAGACCATATATTACTGCTAATTTAAATATTATTAGTAAAATAACAGGGTAAATTATTACAACTACTTGACTGTTTCCTGCATCTCTTTTCCCTTCTCCCAGCCCATGAGAGAGTCCCCTGCTGAGTTTGTAAGGACCCACTGAGGAAGAAAAGGAACTATCCTCCCAGATTGAAAGGAGTCATTGGAAGAGGACAGGAAGAGCGGCCAACCCATGGGACAGTCTCCACGCCTGGGAAGAAAATGAGCCAGGAAGTGCAGTGGGTGGGTTCCTAGAGTAGCAGAGATCGAGTCCCTTACAGGGCTGGGGAGGGGTGGTGGAACGTGTTCCTGAGGACACTGGACACCGGGCATCGAGATCCTGCCTCTCTGAGGACCCTGACACCTACACTGTGCTGGACTGTGTATTTCCAGCCCCCTGGTAGCCAATGTCACCCCTTCCCCACTGGATTCCTGTGCAACCCTCGGGAGCATGGAATTTGCCACCACCCAGGTGAGTGGGGGGCTCTAAGTCAGATTTAATTTGGTTTAGAAAAACAAGGTAACGCTTCTGGCACCTAAGCATGGTGGAGTAAAATTCATTCTTGCTGCACTTGTTTTTTCTCTGTGCCCCACACAGCCACCAGCAAGGTGGCTCACACATGCACATACGGTGCTTCAGGAAACGTTGTGTCCATCAAATGCAAACGTTCCTTCCTCCTCTCCAGCTGGCGGGCTTCACCGTTGGGGTCTCGCCTCCCACAGCACTTACACTGTTGTTTCATGGCGCCTGGGATTCAGCCAGGAAAACGGAGCCCGGAGGCTGGGGTCTGACATGACAGCCAGGATCAGAGCTGATTCCTCCAGCACTTTGCCAGGGGTCAGGTTGCTGGGACGCACCAGATGACCCCTGATCACACACTCACCAGTCGGTCCAAACGTGCATGAGTCTTCCTCCACGTGCTGGAGAAGGAGAGTGCGGTGAAGGCCTGCCACCAGCTGACAGGATAATCTGGAGTTGTCCTGCAGCCATTTCCAGCACTGGTTGGCATCAAGAGTGGAGACAGGATTAATGTGTAGAGGCCTTCGGGGGAATGATACGCCACTGCTCTTTGCCACTTGGTGGACTTCTCCTTCTCCTGCCTGTCTTTGGACAGGAACCTAGAGCATCTCTGAATATGCAAGTGGGTGCATTTGCCATGCTGGGCATCTAGAACTGAAGGTGCCAGGCTCCTGGGGGTGCACTTGAAGCAGGACTTGCAAGGCACTAAAAATATTACCAGCTGTGTGATCGCAAGCAAGTCCCTAAACCTCAATAGGGCTCAGTATCCTTCTATGCATAGGATCGAGAGGGATAAATGAGTTAACATTGGCAAAACACCTACTATGTGCCAAGCACTCTAATAAGGATTTTACAATGCATGTTGGTGACAATGATTTCTGGTGATGACTTGCTGGAATTGAAGCTGAAATCACAGCGTCTAAGCCGACACGTTCAAGAGACCGTATCTGGATTCAAGATGGTGAATCCACTCCTGGGTGAATCCCAGGCCTAAGGAGTGACCTAGTAGGACACCATCCAGCCTCGATCATTTAGGGCACAGACAATTGCTGTGGATTTAATAGATGGCACTCACCTGGAGCCTCTTATGGGGTTTGTTTAAAAGTTAGTCTCATCACCATTTTGTTAATAATACAGTTTACATAGTGTTTAGTTTTTTTAAAAATAGACTCCATAGTGTTTTCACACAGATTGTATTGTATCTGAAATGGGGCGGGAGGTATATGAATGTGGGTGGTTTTAAAATAAAACTTGACCCAAGCTCAGTCTGCTGGGAACATTGTGACACATGACCTCTTTATTGCCTGATCAGAAACCTCCAAAGCCTGCAAGTCTTGTTCTTTTTACGATTGCTGAGTGCAAAGTGACCAGTTTTGAAGATTGGCCTAAACTCTAGTCAGAGACTGAGACTGCAAGGTCTTTTCTGAGGCCCCATCAGCCCTACTCAGAGGCAGGGGTCCATCCTTGGCACAGAAAGGGGGGCAGAGAGCACATTGGTGCTAGGATGTGGAGCACTACCATCGTCCTCCTCAAGGGCAGGCGCTTGCCGTGTCCCAGTGAGTACCAGCTCATCGGGGAAAGGACTCTGGAGTGGAAAGGCTGGTCCTGAGCCCAGGGAGACTTGACACCTGCCCGAGGCACAGCCTTGTCTAAGGAAGCAGGGCTTGTGCAGGCTGGGAGGCGTGAGGAGGACACCTGGGGTTTCAGCCTCCTCGGGTGGCCGCCAGCACTATCTCCCCTTCCTCTCCTGCATTCTGTTTGGGAAGCCACTTCTCCCCGACTAGACTCAGGAGAAGGTGGCCTTATCCCCAGCTCCAGTGATGAATTCCAGAGATCTCGCCCAGTGGTCCTCAACCCTGGCTTCACTTTAGAACTATCCAGGGAGCTTTAAAAACATTCAGATCTCCAGAGCCCAATCCCTAGAGCATAGAGCATGTCATGGCTTGACATCACCTGGAAGCTTACTAGAGAAGCAGACCCCCAGCCCCACCCCAGAACAACATCAGACTCTCTGGGCTGGGAGAACAACTGGTCAAATCCCATCACCATGTTGCACAATGTATTTTCCAAAGTGGTCCGTGCAATAGATCCTGTCTCTCATGCACTCCTCACATGGGGACTTAGACAGTCATTGAATAGTGGCATTTGTGTTCCCTTGCCTTAAATCTGGGTGGTCTGGTGATTATGATGGAAATGACATCCAAGGCTACTTCAAAAAAGGCAATGCAGCTTCTGCCTGTCTCTTGGGACACTCACTCTTAGAACCCAGCTGTCATGCTGTGAGGAAGACCAGGCTTTATGAAGAGACCGTGCCCCAGCCAAACAACTCAAGTCCCAGTGGAGCCAATTGCCTGACAATGGAGCAAGGAAGCCATTGAAGTGACAGCCACTGTCTGACACTGAGTGCCTGAGAGATCCGGAGTGAGAACCGCCCTGCTGAGCCCAGTCAACCCCAACAACTATCAGAAATAGTCATGAAATTGTTGTTAGTGTCTTAAGCTAGTAAATGTGGGGGTAGTTAGTTATGTGTCAACAGATAACTGGAGCATGTGGTCCCCCAGTTCCCCTTGCCAGATGGTGGTTTAGAAATGGGCATTGACCTGGGTTTATGAGATGAGACATGTGGTGGAGTCTGCTGGAGTTGCTTCTGGGAAAGCTGTCTTTGTTCCTATGAAAGACAGAGGAAGGAACAGTCCTTCTCTTCCTTGTGATGCTGTTGCATCTTGATATGATATTTGGAATTGCTGTTGCCATCCAAACCGAGGATAAAGTCAACCCCAAGGATAGCACAACCAAGCGAGGGTGAGAATTTGGGTCCCTGATAACATCACTGAGACACAGAATTAGCTGGTTCTTGGACCCTTTCCTGGCCTTTCTGATGAGAAGACCATAAATGCTTCTATTGTTTAAAGCAGTTTGAGGCAGATTGTTACTTGCTGTTGCAAGTGTCCCACTTGTTGCCACCGCATTGTAAAGGGAGGATCCCCAGGCTGGGGTGTCAGCCACCCCCCAAATCTGCTCTTCCTGCTGGTGAGAAAGAGCAAGAGGGGTGAGAAGAAAACCCCTCCTAGGCCACGAGCAGGATGAGGGGTTGGGAGGGCAGGGCAGACATGGTGTGACAGGTCTTGGGACACCGGGATGGGGACCCCAACCAGCACTCAGCCCGAGTCAGCACGTCTTCTCATGGGCGCTACCACAATTTCTTTTTTTTTTTTTTCCTTTTTTCGTGACCGGCAACGGATCGCAACCCTCGGTGTTGCGCCCGCACCTCGCTCAGC
>NW_007729237.1:219754-222648 GCF_000696425.1 Galeopterus variegatus | reverse complement strand
CGCTCAGCCAGTGAGCGGCTGGTCTGTATGTGGGATCCGAACCCTCGACGGGAGCGCCGCCATGCTCCCAAGCGGCGCACTGTAGCAGCAGTGTGCCACCGGGCCAGCCCACAATTTCTAAGTTCTTACTCTGGCTCACACCATCCCAGATTAGGAGGCCTGAGGATGCTGCCCACCCTGTGGATGGAGAAACTGAGGCTCAGAGTGTGCCTCACAGTGGTGGTGGGGCAGTGGAGGTTGAACACAGACAGTCACATCTTGGATACCTTTCAGCAGGAGGCATCTTTCTGCCTGTTGTTTAGCGTGAAAATGGTGCCTCTTTGTGTTGAACCCCAGGAGCTGGCTGGTCAGGGGCTGCTCCCCACAACGTCCAGGGGTGAAAGGCTCCCCTTCTTCCCTTCCCCTGTGGCCGAGAGGAAGGGATGGGGCGCTGGAATTCTGCCTTCCTACCCTCCTCTCTCTCTTCTGCGATTTCCTGCCTTTTTCTATGATGAATAATGTTCCTTGGGGTCTCCCCAGTGTCTGATCTCTTAGCTAAATTCCACGTTTTGGGAGGTTTCATCTAGGGGCTCACCACTTGAGCTTGGTTGGGTTTTGCTTGTAAAACCTACAGCCTTTTGAGTTGGGGACAGAGCCTGGAGACAATTTTATCCATTTCCCCCCACTCATGATAGGAATGAAAAAGTGTAGGTCCCCCGAGTGCCGGTGACACAGAGGGTGGAGCAGCACCCTGATGGGAACTCAGGCCCCTGAACAGGGTCCACTGCTCCCCTGGATCCAGCAGAGCAGAAGCTCTTGTCTGCATGTGCCCCAGGGCGGGGACACCCAGGCAGAAAATCTCAGCCATCACACACCAGAAAGCTGAGGCAGGCCTGGACGAGTGTGACTTGGTCAAGGTCACAGAGCAGAGGTCTAGATCCCAGCACAGGGATGTGATAATCCAGAGACCTCAGCTTTGTTGGAACAAAAGGCCTGAGACCACAGTGCCTGGCCCGGGAGATGTGGATCCTGGAGGGGCATCTACCAGATTCAACTCATGTGCTACTTGGAACCCAGGTAGCAAAGGCAGCTGCCTCTCAGCATGCGCAGCCCCAGGGGGCTGGTGGGCCTGCAGGTGGTGGTCTGAGCCTCGTCTCTCCTATACCTATGAACAGCAGCAGCCACCAAGGTGGGTCTCAGCCTGTCCCAGCCTATCCTCACCTGAGCGTTCAGTGGAATCCACTCATTTATCCACTTCTGCCCCACTCACCAGGTGGCGCATCTGTGTCCCTGAGGCTCCCTAACTTCCCAAGTGTCGTATTAGCATATGAGTGTCCACTGCACGTGGATAAAAGTCCAGTCTCGGGGGAGCTGCCCACAGGCTCCTTGTACCCATGGGGCAGTTGGCCTGAGCTAGATGGGCAGCCCCAGGTGGTGATTTGCCCAGACCCGAAGGTGCAATGCTGTTTCCCAGGCCTCCTCTGCCCTTTATCCACTTGCGATGGTTAATTTCATGTATGACTTGGCTGGGTTATGGTGCCCAGATATTTGGTCCAACACTTTTCTAGATATTTCTGTGCAGGTGTTTTTTTGGATGAGGTTAAAATTTAAGTCAGTGGACATTGACTAAAGCTGATTGCCCTCCCTAACCTTGGTGGGCCTCATCCAATCAGTTGAACAAAAACTGACCTCTCCTGAGCAAGAATTGTTTCTGCCAGAGGCTACCATCAGACTTACGCAACTCTTCCCCGAGTCCCCAGCCTTCTGGCCGCCTCCATCAGACTTTGGTTGCACTTGCCAAGCCTCCACGATCCTGTTTCTTGAGAACACTAATAGACCACTTTTATCTAGGGATAAGGGAAAGTTACCCAGACGTTAAGTAGGCCCCCACACGAGGTCCTCGGAGACGTCACTGACAAGCCTGTGGCACACGTGGGTTTGCCCCCAACTCCTCTACTCTATGTGCAGCTCTGAAAACTGACTATTCTTTTTAAGGTCATCTGGTGGTGTTGGGGGATGGGGGGGATATCTCTGACTCACCCATGGGGCAAGAAGGATGGGGGTGGGTTCCAGATGGAAGATAACCAATGTCAGAATTGTTCCCTCTAGATGGCTGGTAACTCCAAGTCACAATGACACTTTGGTTTATTAGTTTACCCCTCCCATGTTTTGAGAATGAAAAAATAAAAGCCACCAAAGTATTTTTTTTTACAGTGCTTGGGGAAACAAAAGGTCAGAAAGTGTACTAATTTATGATTTCTGAGTTGAGTTCACACACTTTTATGTGATAAAAATCTTTTAATTGAGGAGAAGCTGCAAATAGGCCCCAGTCCTGAGATTAATTTACAGGCAGAAAGGAAACTGTCCTGGTGGCATGATTATTCACACACTCATCCATCTCCCATGAGGGAAGAAAATGACCCTGTTCCTAAGATAAGTGTAAACTGCACGTTTCCAGGGTAAGAGCCCGTCATTTAGCAGCTCAGCATCCAGGCCAGTAAAGGCCCTTCCTAATGATGTCCTGGTCAACAACCAGCTTGTATTTAAGAGTGGATTCTGATTTTTCCATGTACAGAAAAACAAGCCTGGCACAGTAACAGAGAAAGAATGTTTTGGAAAGAGAAGAGTGCATCTTAGGACTAATCACATTGACAAAACTTGGAGTATCGCACATCTAAAGAACTGTCCTGTTGGGGAATGCTACCTAATCGTCTGCAAGCACACTAACCAATTCCTTTGCTTGTGGGGAGAACGTGGTTTCGGATTATTCTGTAAACACTAACCATAGAGTAGTAGTCACTGCAAGGTGCCAATGGAGCGGGAAGCCGGGGCTTTGCAGTTGCCATCAGCTTATAGGTGAAAGTCGAAAAGTCACATACGAGAACAATATGGATTTTTCTACATGAGGCTGAATC
>NW_007729237.1:217225-219094 GCF_000696425.1 Galeopterus variegatus | reverse complement strand
AGGTGAAAGTCGAAAAGTCACATACGAGAACAATATGGATTTTTCTACATGAGGCTGAATCATGAGAGTTGTGGGTGGGTGTGGGGAGAGCAGGCTTGGAAACAATTTAGGCCAAGCCCCTCAGGGTAGAAGAGGGTTGCCCAAGGATCTGCGGTGACTTAGTGGCTTTACTGGGACCAGAACTGGCTTCGCTTATCTTCCCTCTATCATGCTGTGAAACGAATCAAGTAATCCTGCTACGAAACAAGCTGCCTGTTAGGGGCTCAATCGTGTCCTGCCCCAAGTTCATATATTGAAGGCCTAACTCCCAGTACCTCAGCGTACAGTGACCGCATTTGGAGATAGGGCCTTTAAAGAGGTGATTAAATTAAAATCAATCACCTAACGAGTGGGGGTGGGCTCTAATCCAATTTGACTGGTATCCCTATAAGAAGAGGGAATTTGGACCTACTAGGAGACACCTAGGTATAAAGACCATGAGAGGACACAGCAAAAAGGCAGCCACCTGCAAGCCAAGTAGAGAGTCCTCAGAAAAACCAATCCTGCTGACACCTTGATCTTGGACCTTGGCCCCCAGAACAAAGAGAAGGTAACTTTTCTGTGGTCTCAGCCACCCAGCCTGTGGTGGTTTGTCGTGGCAGCCCGAGTTGACCCGTACCCTGCCCTTCCGAAGGCTGCATGCACTAGATGTGTAGTTTTGTCTATGACTTGCCAGAGCCCATGTGTGGCCCACTGTGGCTTTGTGCACTCAGAACCTACCAGTACCTTAAAGAGAGCAAGGAAAAAGCTGTCACAGCAAAAATATAAGCTAAGAGAGCATAGCATTGTTTTGCTACCCCAAATTTCAAAACCAAAAATGAACATGATGTACGCCTGGAGAACCGAGGGGGTCACAGCTTGCAATGGCTCCCCCACTGTTTTCCTCCCGTGGACTTCCTCGAAGCTGCTCCAAACCTCCCGGGCACAGGTGTCCCACCAGGAAAAGGGTGTCACCCTGCCCAGTCTTCTGGAGGGATCTGATTTGTCTACATATGTCCTGTACCCAGGAAGCAGACACTCCCTGATTTCAGGATTAAATTGTCAACCCCCAAGTGTTCACAGGCACCCTCAGGAGAGCAGCTGGACCATGCCAAGTCTGGCTTGTTTAGACGCAACATGCACCAGCTGTCACCCAACCCAGCTCCAAATCCCAGGCAGCCTCTCTGAAAGCTGCCTTCTATTTAGGTGGAACAGATGTCTGTCTACATGGTTCAATTTTAGGCTCTTGTTCCGGAAATACCACCCTTCTAAGTAGGGACAGTATCCCCAGGGCCAGAAACAGGGCCTGGTAATATGAACCGAGCCCAGCCAAATTCTAAAAATCTCATGGTCAAAATCACTTCTTTGGGTTAAGGCATTAAAGGCCCCTGTTAAATATGTTATCACGAGGCCATCCATATGAAGACATCTTCAGCCATTAACACCTCTTTGTGGCCTCGGAATCACCCTCAGGCCCTGGGCAGGTGGGTTCTGATGGAAGGAGGGGAAAGGTCCACAGACAGGGGTGTCGTATGGAGGGACAGGTGTGACAGGAAAGGATAAAGGATTTCAGAAGGAACACTGCCTGCCTGAGGCTTCTGAGCCGGCCAGCCCTCCAGATCAGAGTCACCTTTCGTCCCGGCGTCCCAGATCATGAACAGGAGGGCCAGGCCAGTTGACAAGCTCACGAGTCAGCCGAGTCTGTGGAGGGAACTTGGCGTCTCAGAGCTGGCCGTGGCCCGGGGCCATGAAGTCGGGAGCGCAGGAACAATAACACACAACTAGCGCCGGCCAGTCCTGGGCACCGGGAGCCGCGGGCGTCCCGGAGTCACGGCCCTGATTGGCACTCGA
>NW_007729237.1:211673-217063 GCF_000696425.1 Galeopterus variegatus | reverse complement strand
CGGGAGCCGCGGGCGTCCCGGAGTCACGGCCCTGATTGGCACTCGAGAGGCGGGGCTTCCCCATGCTCTCGACCAATCAGCTTTCCCTCTGGCTCCAGACCCCCAACCCCCTCCCGCGGGGCCGGGACAGCTACCGAGAGGACACAGGACAAGTGACGCCAGCTAGGCAGGGGCGGCCGGGGGCGGTCAGCCACGGGCTTGGGGCTCAGGGGCCGGCAGGGGACGACGGGAGGGGCTGTCTGGCTGACCCCAGCGGCGGGAGGGCGGCGCCCAGGCTCAGCAGGGAGACGACGACATCTGGTCATAGTCGGGGCACTTGAGCAAGGCTGGGTAGTTGCTGTTCATCTGCAGGGAGGCGTCGCTGGACAGGTCGGAGGGGCTGCGGCCGCGGGCCCAGGCGTCCGGGTGCAGGAACTGGCCCGAGTAGTCGGAGCAGTTGCTCAGCCGCGGGCGGTAGAAGCCGGGGTGAGGCCTGTACATGTCCTCGGCCGTGTACCTCTTCATGAACAGGTACACGGACATCACGCCGGCGCTCTGCAGGGACAGGGCGGCACAGCGGAGTCACCGCCGGGGGCTGCCCGGGACACCGCCACGCCAGGGCTCCGTGGGGACAGGAGCAGGGTCCCGGATGCGGGAGACCCGGGAAGGAGGAGAGGGACACATGTCGGGGGTGAAGCAGGGAAGGAAGGGGGGGTCCGGGGTGCTTGTGCTTTCCTCCCCGGCTGAGCCCCACCCGGCCTGTCCCCGCACGTCGAAGGCCTGTACATGTCCTCGGCCGTGTACCTCTTCATGAACAGGTACACGGACATCACGCCGGCGCTCTGCAGGGACAGGACGGCACAGCGGAGTCACCGCCGGGGGCTGCCCGGGACACCGCCACGCCAGGGCTCCGTGGGGACAGGAGCAGGGTCCCGGATGCGGGAGACCCGGGAAGGAGGAGAGGGACACATGTCGGGGGTGAAGCAGGGAAGGAAGGGGGGGTCCGGGGTGCTTGTGCTTTCCTCCCCGGCTGAGCCCCACCCGGCCTGTCCCCGCACGTGGGAGGGGCTTTACCTCTGTTAGAAGGAAGGAGATGGCAGCAAAGGCAAATGACCAGCCGTATTTATAGGTGAAGTAGGTCTCTGCGTCCTTGGTCCTGTTGAGCATCTCGTCATTGATGCTGGAGATGTAGAGCACCAGGCCCACCACGAGAGAGAGGCCTGGGCAGGGGACAGGGAAGGGGACACTCAGCACAGGGGTCTCCTCCCCTGAGGGTCGGGCACAAAGCCGGCCTAGTGCTAACAGTGCACTCATTTTGGAGTGCAAGGGAGAGTAGGAGCGTCGTTCCTGAGGACCCTGTTTAGACCAGCACCTTCTGGGTTCAGATGGTTGCAGGTAACATGGCTCCCCGTCCAACCACCCTCCTGAGCCATGGGTTAAGCCCAGTGATTCTGCCCCCAGCTGCCCACACCTGTCATACAGACGTGCCTGAGACCCAGCCCCAGACATTGTGATTTACTTGGCCAAGGCTGGGGCTCTGGCTCTGTAGTTTCTTACAGGCTCCCCAGGTGACACCAACGTGAACCAGGGGTGTGAACCACTGAGCTGGCAAGTGGCTTTTACTAAACTGGGGAATAACATCGGCCCCCTCAGCAGAGGTAGCCAGGGCCTCCCATCCCTGTCACTGGTGGTGAGTGGTACACATCATTGTGGAGTCAACAAATGTGGCCCGTGGTCTGTGCAGCCCGCTGACCACAGGGTGTGGCCTCTCTGAGATCTGTTGGCAGGCGAGGTAAAGAGAGTTTGTCCAGATTCTGGCAAGCACTCAATCAGGAGGCCTTTGGGGCCCAAACTCCTACTGCCATTGTGCAAATGACTGCCCCAGGCACCAGTCCCATTAATTAATAACTGTAATTGAATCAAGACATAATTAATTACTCTGTTTTGAGCTGTTCAGGTTCAATTCCATTCACGTTATTTTATGAAACTGGGGCATCTTGAAGGATGAATGTTAAAGGAAACTAGATGTGATTCAAACCTTCCTCGGGACATAACCCATGTTTGAATCCCTGCTGCCCCCAGTGAACCCTCTTTATTGTTACCATTGACACAACTTCATGTGGCCTAGCTCAGTCCTAGACTTCTGATCCTGTAGCCCACTGCTGAAAAATGTCAGGTGCCTTGACGCTGCTGTATAGCCTGGGCTGTTGTGAAGTTCACAGAAGGAAAAGTAAAGAAAGAGCTTAAACCTGGGTTTGTACCTCTTGGACTAGGAGGAAATATCACCACGCAAAGGTCGGACCGATGGCATTGTGGGTGTTCAATAGATATTTCTGGGATTGATGGATGGAAGGGTGGAAGGATGGATTAAATAGATGGAAGGATGGATGGAAGATGGGTTGATGGGGAGATTGAAAAATGGATGGACAGATGGATGAAAAAGAGGATGGGTTGGTGTGTGGATGGACGGATGGATGGAAGGAAGGAGAATGAAAGAATGACTTTTGGGGAACCAGGCACTCTGACTGCCTTTGGCTCCCAAGCTATGTTGACAAGAAAATGTTGGGGACAGGATCCTGAAGTGACTTGGGAGTCGGGCGGCAATCAGAATGCCTGGTGCTCAACAGCTGTTTTTTTTCTTTCCTTTCGTACATCCGTCCATCCATCCGTCCATCCATCCATCCACTCACCTTCCATCCAAGCATCTCCTCCCCCAGCCTCCCCTCCCCAGTCAACCAGTCCAGGGCACCTAAAACATGGGCCCTGAGCATCACTCCTTTGGCTTGAGTCATTATCTCCAAAAGAAAAGGTCTCCATGAAAAAGCGCAGGTTACCTTGAAGGAGAAAAAGAGCCTGCCTTTATTTACTGTATTTCCTTGTCACTCTACAAATCTCATCCATGTCCATGGTTCCCTCTCCTGCTCTCCAGGCTCATAGCTCCCAAGTATAAATCTTTGGTCCAATTCGCTCCCCTGATTTCCAGACCCTCCCCTCTAGCAGCCTTCTGGACACCTTCTCCTAGAGGCCATATGGGCACCTCAAATTCAGCACTTCCCACACTAAACTTATGATCTTTGCCCCAAATCTGCCCCTTCTCCTGTGATCCCTACAAGAATGACGTGAGGCACCATCCACCTGGTGCCCAGGTGAGAACTTGGGGCTCACCCTGACTCTCCCCTTGAAAGTCTAGTCCCAGTCCTCTTGAGTGTACCTCCCAAATGTCACTTGAACTCTCTCATGTCTCTCTTCTCCACCGTCACCCCCCAGTTTGGGCCGCCGTCACTTCTCCCGCACCATTGGAAGAGCCTCTTGCCTGGGCCCCCGACTCATGGCTTCCCTCCCCCGCTCCAGTCCTCAGAGGGGTCATTCCAAAATCTAAATCTGATCATGTCATGCCTGGCTCAAAATCCTCCTGAGGCTTCTCTTAAAGTCCCAAATTCATAAGATGACCTCGCTGCCCTCCCAGTCTCACCTCCCACTACGTTTCTGCTCACGCCTGCTGTGATGAGTCGTGCTTAGGCTCAGTTCCCGCAGTGCCGCGTCCTCTCTCTTCCCTCCAGGCCCCCTCCCCGCCCCCAATCTCACTTCTTGCCTAGTTCCTGCTCGCCCTTTGGCCCGCCTTCTCCGGGTGGTCTTCCCTGACCAACCCTCGGTCTAAGTTTCAACCACTGCTCTTGGACCCCACAGCGGTCCTTGATGGCCACGATTGTAGCCCTTTCCACACCGTGTTCCTATTTCCTGTCTACTTGTTTATGTCCCCATTACACGGATACCAACCCTCGGTCTAAGTTTCAACCACTGCTCTTGGACCCCACAGCGGTCCTTGATGGCCATGATTGTAGCCCTTTCCACACCGTGTTCCTATTTCCTGTCTACTTGTTTATGTCCCCATTACACGGATCTTTCTGTAGGGAGCAATACCAGCCCCCAGAATAAGGCCGGGTAGATATCATGAATGAATGAATGAATGAACGAGTAAATGACCTAAATAAAGAATGAATGAATGAAGTACAGCCTGGTGTCAGTCCAGGAAGAAGGGCCATGTAGAAAGGGGGCCCAGGGTATAGGGTACAAATGGAGAACGAAGGGGACAGTAGCAGTCCCCAGGGATAGCTGACGGCGGGGGTGGGGTGAGGTGCAGGGGCCATATTCCAAAATCATGTTTTTTACACAAAACCACGAAGACGTGGCCTCTTCAAAAGTAGCAATGAATGCTCATTATCCGTGGGAAATAAAAAGGAAGTGGTGGCGAAGTGCAGAGTCAGGAGGGAGCCCTGGGTCCCTTCCCAGCTGTGCCCCAGGGTGGGCCTGTCAAGCCACTCTGGAGCCTCTGCTGCTCTTCCGGAAGGTAACGGATGGGCCTGGGGTCACCAGAAGTCTCCTCCAGCTCTGACCCAGCTTTTCCCAGGTTACTGACTCAGCTTGTCCTATTTCCAGTGTCACGGGTTGACCCACAGTCATGACCAGGACACTCCAAAGCAGAGCCGTGTAGGAGTTAAATCAAAAGTCCAGAGTTCACGAAAGGGAAACAATAGGAAGAAGGGCCATGTAGAAAGGGGGCCCAGGGTATAGGGTACAAATGGAGAACGAAGGGGACAGTAGCAGTCCCCAGGGATAGCTGACGGCGGGGGTGGGGTGGGGTGCAGGGGCCATATTTCAAAGTCATGTTTTTTACACAAAACCACGAAGACGTGGCCTCTTCAAAAGTAGGAATGAATGCTCATTATCCGTGGGAAATAAAAAGGAAGTGGTGGCGAAGTGCAGAGTCAGGAGGGAGCCCTGGGTCCCTTCCCAGCTGTGCCCCAGGGTGGGCCTGTCAAGCCACTCTGGAGCCTCTGCTGCTCTTCCGGAAGGTAATGGATGGGCCTGGGGTCACCAGAAGTCTCCTCCTGCTCTGACCCAGCTTTTCCCAGGTTACTGACTCAGCTTGTCCTATTTCCAGTGTCACGGGTTGACCCACAGTCATGACCAGGACACCCCAAAGCAGAGCCGTGTAGGAGTTGAATCAAAAGTCCAGAGTTCACGAAAGGGAAACAATACAACTCACCTGAGAGGATGAAGAAGATGCCGGAGACAAAGGCCAGTATTGTCCTGTGGGGACGGACGTGCCCAATGTTGCTCAGGATAAACCCGATGAACATGAAGAAGAGGCTGACCAGAGGGAACGGCGTGGCCGAGCGAATCATTTCTAATTAAGGGGACGAAAGGAGGGCATGTTGGACTCCAGCAGCCTTACCCGCTGCTGATCCTGCCAAGTTCCTGGCAGTGTCACCGCCCTCCAAGCTCCACCCCACACTGGGGTGCCCAGGGACCTCCCAGCACTGACAGGGCTTCCGTCCCTGAGATGGCGCTGGACGGGAGACTTCAAGTGCCCACGTATTCAGCGCCTCTGCCTTCTCCTGCAGGCACAA
>NW_007729237.1:196236-211615 GCF_000696425.1 Galeopterus variegatus | reverse complement strand
GGCAAGGGGCTTCTCTGAGTGGAACAGGGGACAGTTGCTGGCCTCTGTGTTCTTCACCTTGTAACTACGTGGGGAGCAGTTCTGCTGTATAATAAAGAACCTGTCTGGTCTTTGCCCCTGGTTCCTGAGAGAGAACCTCCAAATCCTTGGCATTTCCCAAGTGATGGGAGTATCTTTGCTGTTCATGGGGGGCCCCTCCACTGCTCCGCGTCTATGCTAATGAGGTGACTCAGGTTGGGGGCTGAAAAGACCAACCATGAGATTAGAGGGTTGGGGGTTTCAAGCCAGGTGCTATCAGCCTGACCTCTGGGGAGGGAAGGGAGCTAGATATTGAGTTCAACCACATGGTCAATCGTTCAATCAATCATGCCTTGTAATGAAACCTAATAAAAACTCTAGACACCAAAGCTCGGTTGAGCTTCCTGGTTGACGAACATATCAGTGTGTCAGGATGGTGACACATCCTGATTCCACAGGGAAAGGATGCCGAAGCTCTGCATCTGGGACCCTCCCAGACCTTGTCCTATGTGTCTCTTCATTTGGCTGGTCCTGATTTGTAGCCTTTATAATAAAACCGTAATGGTAAGTATAGCACTTTCCTCAGTTCTGTGAGTCATTCTTGCAAATTATTAAACCCAAGGGAGTCATGGAAACCTCCAAATTTATAGCCAGTTGGTCAGAAATGCAGGTGGCCTTGGGACCTCTGAACTTATGGCTGGAGTCTGAAGTAAGGGCAGTCTTCCTGGAGACGAGACCTTAAACCTGTGGAGTCTGTGTTCACTCCACGCGATCAGTATCTGAATTGTACTGCAGTATTGCAGGTTCACTCTGGGGGTCAGAACCAACTCCGGTGAGGCCAAGTCCTTGAAGTCAGTCTCACTGGGGTCCAGAGAGTCCATTTCCGTGGATATCGATGCCCTCTCCCTTGCCTGGGTCTCAAGACTTGGAGATTCCAGCAACCTGTCTCCACCCCTGGAAGGTTAACCTGCATAGCAAGCTGTAGTGAGCTCGGCCGCACACCCAGCTGAGTCAAGGGCATCAGCTCTTGAGAAACACGTGGGTCACCCTGACTCCTCCCGCTGCCCTGCTCCTCCCTGTCCAGCCAGTGGCTCAGGTCGGAAGGTTTGAGACACCTACTTAGAACGTTGACCGTGGACTCGGATGTCATCTGGGTGTTCATGGGCATCACATATTCTATGGTGAAGCAGCGTCCTCGCTCCTCACCTGTGGAGACAGAATTATTTACATTTCCAGGTCCTTCTTGAACATGGATTTGAAGTTAGTACCTTCAAATGGTATCTCCAAATGCCCCTAGGATCTTTGACCTGCTGTGTCTTTGTACCGGGCTGGGTCCTGTCCGTGGCTGGTGGCCCCCAGCAGGGCTGGGAGCACATCCTGACATCACGTCCTTCTTGGAGAAGCACCCATGAGGATGGACCCGGGCCCTGAGAGTTGCATGAAAAGAGGTCAGCGCCGCAAACTCTCTGCACTGAGCAAACGGCTGGTGTGTGCCATCGCTTCTGAACAGATGGCGCCAACGATGGCATGTGGCTGACAAACTCATCAGTGTGGGTGTCACAAAGCACAACCCCAAAAGCTTTGTCAACCACTTTGGGAACCAGATCCTGGTAGCTTCAAACTCTGCTTCAGGTTTAAGCAGAGACCAATGCTGCACAGTCTGGGGTGGTGGGAGAAGAGGTTGGAGTTGGGTGCCATTCCCAGAACAGACTCGACAAGTGACCAAAAGGCCAGGACTTGAGGTGTCCCCCCTGCTAAATGCTGATGGCGGCCAGCCACCACCTCATCCCTCACAGTCCTACCACACATCTGGGGTTAGGGGGAGGGATGCTGGGAGAACCAAGTCGTGTCTCTTCTCAATGCACCTGTAGGTACAGGGTCCTACCGAGAAAAGCCCAGTGACCACACTGCAGTGGTCCTGGCCAGACCAGGCTGCAGCTAGTCTCAGGTGACATGGAGATGCTTTTCTTGTACAGGCTTGTCTGGGGCCCTGACAAAGGGAGTAGCATCCCCAAGGGTTCCAAAGAAGCCCTAGCAAGCTGACGGGAGGCCCTGATAGGTGGGCTTCACACCTGCACCACCCTGCAGAACTGGCAGGACCTCATTTGTGTTTGCTCTGTGCCATTTCGTGAACAGAGCAACAGCTAAGTATCTCCCGTCCTGCAAACTAGTGGATACAAGTGAAGTTCAGGAGACTTAACGTCCCCGAATCTTCACTTCCTCATTTGTAAAGTGGAAATAACAAGTCGTATGTTGCAGTGTTGTTGGGGGTTACATGGGATCGACTGTGCAATGAGCGGAGGCGGGCAAGAGCACTTAGAGCTGTGCAATGCCGCTCTCGTTCAGCCCCGGGGAAGCTCGGAGTGTGGCAAGGCATGGTGACGTTCAGCTTTCAGGAGGGAAGGCCTGGGAGATAAAAAGACTTGCTCAAATGGACATGGACAGTCAGGGCTTGAGTTTGGAACGGGGTCCTGGTCTCTGCAGGGAGCACCAGGTAGAGTTTATAGGGATTGTTTATGGAAAACTCTCTTTCCAGTATCTCTTGGGCATCACTTCCCAAGAAGGGACCACTTGGGGCAGGTTTTCCTGGGAACAGGGCTGTCCCCAACCCACAGTGCTCTTACCTGCGAGGAAGCAGACCCGCCAGAGGCCTGAGTGCAGGGACATCTTGGTCTCAGTGCTCTGGTTCTGGGGCAGGATCACGCCCTCTTCCAGGTACAGCCAGTAGTCGGTGCTGACCGCGATGCCCAGGAGGCCCAGGCCGCAGACAGCAAAGACGCTGCTCAGCAGGGTCAGGGCCTTCCTCCCGCAGGCACTCATCTTCCCGGATGCTCGCTGGGCAGCCCCCAGCACAGAGTGGGCTCTGGGGGCAGGAAGAGAGGGTGAACAGGTGGTCATGGTCACAGCTCTTAGAAGACCAAATGAGGGCCTTGGGGCAGTAACTAAAGTCAATTCCGCTTGGCTCAAGGGAAGAATGAAGATCACCAGGCCAGTCCCTGGACAATACAGTACAGAGGAGCCACCACTCCCTCTCCACCTCAGGAATTCACAGCTGTCTTTGCAGGCCACAGCACAGGTCCCCTGTCCTCCCTGGGAGTCCCCCTTGCTGGGTAGTGCCATTCATTCATTCAGCAACCCATTGTGCCAGACATGGGAGATAGAGACATTGAACGTGACACTGCCCTTGCCCTTGGCGAGCTCCCCATCTAGAAGAACAAAGACACCCAAGGCATAAAATGCAGCCCAATGGGGGCTGTGCTAGAGACCGGCCCAGGAAGAATGGAGGAGAGAGCTCTGCTTGGTGGGCTTCCCTGTGCTGCGAAGTTATTCTGAGCCTCAAATGTACTCTGTGAGAGTAGCCACCGCCAGGAGAAATGGCGCAGCTTTGGAAAAAGGTATCTTTGTCATATGACTCTGATTGTAGGAACAGGTCAACATAAGTAAAGAAGCCACATCAGAGTCCAAGTTCAATGGTCCCCTTCATCCACCTAATCAGAAATGGTCTGAGTCTTGCCTGCTGAGCACACCACACTGGCAGGAGCCAGCTCTGAACCAGTCAGAGGGAAGCTGAGATTGGGCCGGCCCAGTGGCGCACTGGAGAGTGCGCCACTTGGGAGTGCGGCGGCGCTCCTGCCGAGGGTTCGGATCCCATGTGGAGACCGGTTCCCGCTCACTGGCTGAGCGCGGTGCGGGCGCGACACCGAGGGTTGCGATCCCGTTACTGGTCAGTAAAAAAGACAAAAAGGAAAAAAAAAAAGAGGGAAGCTGAGAGCCTGTGCAAGGTGACACCTACGACACCTGCCGGGACCCGGCACTGGCTCAGGGCTGGGAAATAGCAGGGAGCAGGGCAGAGGGTGTCAGCCCCAGTGGAGCCACAGCCCGGCTCGGCACTTCTGAACACCTGATTCCTAGGCACCGCTCTTAGAGATCTGATACAACTGGGCTCAGGTGGGGCCTGGGCAATGGTATTTTTAAGATACTCCTGGGTGATTCTAATGTGCAGCCAATGTTGAGAACAACTGATCTTTGCTACTCAAAGTGTGGTCCGTGGACCACCAGCATTGGCATCCCCAGAGAGCTTGGTAGAAAGGTGGAATCTCTGGCCCCTCCAACTTTCTAAATCAGAATCTGCATTTTAACAAGATCCAGGTGAGCTGTCTGCTCGCTAGAGTCTGAGAAGCTTTGTGCCAAGCGAACTGGTGACAACATTATAACGTAGCCACTGCTACGATGCGGAAAGCCCCTGATGTGATGTGAGCCCAGAAGGAGCTCACCCACCCAGTGGGGCTGGAGGGGGCAGGCAGAGCCATCTCTAGAAGAGGGTGGGCCTGGGGCGAGTCAGACAGGGTATCTGGCCTAAGCCAGTTGTGGCTGCAAGGTTGCCATGCCGACAGCATCTCTCATTGACTCCTTGCAATATTGCGAAGTCAGAAATCTTGACATGGGATGTTAGCAATGATCAGGAAAGAGGTGCAGAAGCACCTCCCTGGGGTTCACTAAGCTCAGGGTCCTAGGGGTGTACCAGGGGTCCTACCTAAGGGAAAGCATGTCTCAGCTGAGTCCTGAGGCACAGGGGGATATTGAGACAGTGGAAAAGGGACAGAAACCAGATGGGTGTGCAGAGTCTGAGCTCGCTGTAGAAGAGGGAAGAGTGCAGGAGATCAAAGCTCCTGGTGAGAAGGGGGAGCATCCTGGCCTAGCAGCTGCCCGCGGAGAGTCGATCTACAGAATTAGCCACACGCTGGCTTCCTGCAGGCATGCAGGAGTGTGTGTCCATGTCCACAAAGGCACCCTATCTTACAAGGCTGGCAAGTACAGGGGTTTAAGCCATGACAGTCCTTCCTATATTGGCTTTGACAAAGAAGAGAGAAATGAAATGTAAAACAGTGGGCCCTCCTGGAGATCCAAGTCATTCCCCACGCAACAGGGTGAGAGGTGGAGCAGGGCAGCTTGCATCGAATATAAGTATCTAATAAGGCACCTACTATGTGTGGAGCCCTGTGCTTGCTGCGGAATCTGAGGTGCTGTTGCTTGCAGAGTTCGCAAGCTGGAAAAATGTGAAAACACAGCATCATGTTATGACTCAGGATGGGACAGTCTCCTAACAGGCAGACCCCGGGTCCTGAGGAGGGGATGGAGGCAGGGCAGGCTGCCTGGAGGAGCCGGGTTCCATGCAGAGCCCTAGGGAATGGAGGCAGCAGCACAAGGACGGTTAGCGGGGGTAGGGAAGGGGAAGAGAGTGGACGGATAAAACCCCTGAATGAGGAAAGCAGCCCCGTACACTGCAAAGAGGCCTGGGACGCAGGAAACCTGGACTCTCCGTTCAGCCCTAAATAGCCGTGTGATGTTGGCAAATTAAACTCTCTGAGGCCCATTTTTCTTCTGGGTTACACAGAGAAGAGAATAATAGTACGAGCTAAAGTATATTAAATTTATCATTGCTAGGCCTCCCGCTGAGCACTTCACCCTCTGCTTTAATCCTTACAACTCTATTACCATCCCCATTGTACAGATGAGCAAGCCAAGGACCGGAGAGGTTAAGGAACTTGCACAAAATCACTCGGCTAGCAAGTGGTGGTGCCTGCATTTGAACCTTACCCTGCCTTATTCCCAAGCCCTTTCTGGTATCCCCCCCATGAGTGATTTCCAAAGTGGGTTTCATGGAGGAATAGTTCCATGGAATATTCTAGAAAAAAGGACTCTGGTGGAAAAAAGCTTGGGGAGCTCTGCATATAGCATCCTTGAACAATCATGCTGCACATTATGCCACAGGCCTGAAAAGCCTGTTTAGCTTTGCTTGTTCCAGTATGTTCCAAATGTATTTGACCACAATATGGCATCGTGTTCTGTGAAACCCACTTTGAGAACCATGCTATCCCCCCAAAGAAGAAGACCTGCCCTGCACACTGCACACAATTGCTGGGGTGATTATACGCAACGGCGGATACGACGGTGCTTTGAGAAAACCTAGAGCACGATCCTGGTGTGAGGTGTTATTACCGAGCAACAGTGAACTAAGCCTCTGCTTCTTGCAAAGCAGAGCGATCGGAGCTTCTGAAATGGAACGGCCATTGCCCAGGCGACGCTGAATGCGGCGGATACGACGGTGCTTTGAGAAAACCTAGAGCACGATCCTGGTGTGAGGTGTTATTACTGAGCAACAGTGAACTAAGCCTCTGCTTCTTGAAAAGCAGAGCGATCGGAGCTTCTGAAATGGAACGGCCATTGCCCAGGCGACGCTGAACAGCCAGTCGTAATGTTAAGCTAGGCAGATAGATGAAAAAGATTTGAGCTTTGGAGATTTGGAAAGATGAAAGTAAAGAGGAGATTGGATCTGAATCTATAAAAGCAAGAAAAAAAGAAAAGGCCGAAGGTGACCTTGCCCGCCACACTACAACAGCAGGCTCTAAAGCCTGGAGCGTGCTTAGGAGAGCCGAAAAGTCTTATCCCTTTCCAGAGTATGGAACACATTTATGGAACTCTCCATGGGGTAAAAAAATACCCAATTTTATTCATTACAAAATTATATGTATGCTTCTATTATGTAATCATATATATTTGTAAAAAATATGACTGAGTACTGATAGCTACCATGCACCATGCAAAACCCTTTATGTGCAGTAGCTCATCAGGACCTCATGATAATCCCATGAATAGGCACTATTAGCCCCATTTCACAGATGGGAAAACTGGGGCTTACAAATGTTAAGTAGCCCACAGGACATCGTAGGTGGGTGGCAAACTGCGGATTCAAACTCAGGTCTAACTCCAAAGTCTATGCTTAGACTACACCATCTCTCTACTGAAGAAATAAATGCGTTCAAGGAGTGTTGGGGTGAAGCAGAAACATCCAAAGTCACTCACCAAGGGAGTCTAGAAGTGTATGAGACACAATATTTGGAAAATCTTCTTTGTGAGTGGCCAGGGGTTACATAACACTTGCTTGGTACCACAGGGCTTGCTATGGGAAGTGATGTGGGCACATCCTCTGGTGTCAGTTTGATGGAGGGACACTTGACTCAGCCTTTCTGGCTCTGAAAACCACCTTGGAGGGCGGCAGGACTAATATTTCTCTCAAATCACACCTAAGGAAATCAAGTTCCAGAGCGGAGCAGTACCTGAGATCACCCAGCCAAGGGACAGGGTGTGAGCTGGAAATCTATTGAATGCTGATCCAATGCTTTTATTTCTGTATTGCACAGAAAATTACAATGCAGAGCGTGGAAGGTACCTGAACTTCCCCACTCTGAAAACCACCATTACTAGTTCTTTGCTGTCCAGTCTTTTTTTCCTGTTATTGTGCAAGGGTGTGTACATATTCTCCCACCCAAAGACTTCGGCGGGGGCAGGAGTCCCCTTGAAGACGCTGGTCTGGCATGGATTCCTATTTCCCACCAGGCCCTTCTCTGCTTTGGCATGGCTGCTTCTCTACCCCATGATTTCGATTGTTTTGAAGAGGGAGGCAGACATTTTCATAAGTTGCTGTCCTATTTCCCACCAGGCCCTTCTCTGCTTTGGCATGGCTGCTTCTCTACCCCATGATTTCGGTTGTTTTGAAGAGGGAGGCAGACATTTTCATAAGTTGCTACCACAAGAGAAGATGTTTATGCTATAATGTTAAATGAGTAAAGTTGGAAAACCACACACTTAACATAAACTCAACTGTGTAAAAAAAATTCAGACTGGGAAGATATAAACCAAAATGTTGATGGATGCTTCCAGGTAATAGGTTATGCATATTTTATTTTCTTTATACTTTTCTGTGCTCAATAAAACTTCTCAAAGAACACGTATTATTTCTATTACCAGATGAGAAAACAAAGTTAAAGATTAGAGCCATCAGTTCTCCAATCGCCGCCCTGGTGAACAAAAACGCAAGGCTCCGGTTAACTCCTGGGCTAGAGATGTCGTGTCACCCTTTGCAGATGGGGGCCCAGAAGCACGGCAGCTTTGAGTTTTTGAAGATGATTACCCAGTGCTATTACCTCTAAGTATTAGCTTGTTAATTATCAGGAATTAACAGTGGTTAATTATTATCCATGACTAGCAATTAGGGAGAAACGTCTTGTGGAGATTAAATCACTAATGGCACATTTCCCTGCCCAAGCCAATAATAAAAGAATTTGTAATGAAGTGCTTAGGTGCCCGGAGGTAGGTAGGTGGGTAGGACGAATGGGGTTTAATTGGAGAGAAGAAAGAAATGGAAGGAGAGTTCTGATCTCAGTTTCCTATTATTTGATAAAGGGCCTGGGGAGTGGGGGTTCTTGACAAGGCTTCAGAGCTGCTCCGTTGACTCGGCGTCAGCTTGGCCAATGCCAGCAGGATGAGCTGGTGACCAGAGGACAACACCCAGTCGTCTTGTGGTCCTGCCTGCTTCCCACCATGCTGATCTCCATTATCTTCTACAGTGCTTAAAAATGACCACAAATTCTTTGACACTCCTCCCTTTGAGAAATGGGATCTGAGTCTCCTCCCCTTGAGTCCGGGCAGGCTTGTGACTGCTTTGACCAATAAAGTACATGAAGGTGATGTCATGTGACTTCTGAGGCTGGGTCATGAAAAGAGATGCAGCCTCCTCCTCGTTTTCTTGGGAGCTCACTCAGGGGAAACCAGCCCCCATGAAAGAAATCCGACTACTCTGGGACCACCAAGCTTTAGAGCAGGGCTTCTCAACTCCAGTCCTGTTGACATTTGGAGACAGATAATTCTTCGTTGTGGGGGGCTGTCGTGTGCATTTCAGGATGTTTAGCAGCATCCCCAGCCTCTATTCACCAGATGCCAATAGCACCCCCAGTTGTGATAGAGCAAAACGTCCCTGGGGGGCTAAATCACCCCTGGTTGGGAACCACACTTTAGAGGCTATGTGCAGGTGCCCTGGTTGACAGCCCAGCCAGCAGCCAGAAGCAGGTGCCAGCCATGGGACTGACCCATCCTGGACAGAAGTCCACCCTGGTTGAGCCTTTGGATGACTGCAACCCCAGCCAACATCTAACTGCACCTTTAGGAGAAACCCCAAGAAAGGACTGCCCAGATGAGCACTTCCCAAGTTCCCAACCCACAAGGTTGTGAGCAAAACAAAACAGTTGCTGTTTTATTACCATTATGTTTCAAGGTAATTGGCTACATAGAAGTTACCAAAATAGCTTCCTTCCTTAATCAGCATCTTCTCACTGCCTAGGTATGATATAAATCCCAGGTGTGGTTTTGTCCACAACATTACTAGTGATAGAAGGCCTGAGGGTCATAGTTTAATGGCTGAAATTTACAGCTATGTGGGGAAATGAACGGCAAATGGGTTTTGGGATCAGGCAAATCTGAGTTGGAGTGTTGGCTCTGCCATGTACCATCCTGGGCAAGTCACAGCACCACTCTGAACTTCAGTCTCTTCATCTGTAAAAAAGGGATAAGTTCATAAAAGTTATTGTGAGGATTTATGAAAGTATAATCGAATAAAGCTGGGTTGCCCGATGCCAGCTCAGCACAATGCTGCAATCAAGTAAGTAACATAATCTGACACCCCAAAAGCAGTAAACAATGGAGCACACTTAATAGAGTAAATGTGTTCCTAAAAAGTGGCAAAATGGCCCAGACTTCCTCATCTCCACCCCTGGCAAATTTCAGCCCTCCTGTCTCCTCTCTCACATCCACATATATGAAGGTTTTTAGATTGGAGAGATTTTAGGTTTTTCTCACGTGAGGAGCTAAATTGCTCTGTATAATGGTGTAAAGGGTGTCTCCATGGTGGGTACAGTAGGATCTCTGCAGACACAAATAATAAATATAGTATTAGCAAACACGTATCAAGTGCTTGCTAAGTGTCAAGCACAGCAGGGCTCAGTATCAGAGGGGAGTGTCGCCTGAAGCCTGGAGACCTCTAGGTGTCACTACTGTCTTGTTGTCCCTCTCAGTTAGAGACACTGCCCTCCACCAAGTGGTCATGACACTGCCAACTGTGGAGTGATGAGTGGCTTGTTTTCCCTGCTGGCCCCGCCAAGCTTTCTCTGCCACATTGTAGATGCCCTTTGGAAGTTTGAGCATTTCTGGGCAAGGATTTGCTGTCCTTTGACAAAAGCAAGACCTGAGGAGTATGCTTTCTGCATTTCAAGCACTCTCTGCCCCAAGACCAAGAGAAAAGCCACAGCAAGCTTTCTGCCACAAGTCCGGACTAGCCAGCTGAGGATACAGAGCTCTGGAACAAGCCTGTCACACTGTGTTCCCAAACCTCCTGGAGTAAAAGTCAGTGTCTAATAAAATTCCCTTCACCATTGGTTTTGCAGGAGATTACTGATGGGCCAGTTTCCATAGGCGCCAAAGGGCACCATGGGCACCCACCAAGGGTCATTGCTCTTATCAAAAGAAGTCTAGCTGAAGAGACAGATGACCGTGACTTTATTGAAGGTCTAACAAGATGCTTGTAAACTATCCATATTTCTCCAAAGGCATGGCTACAGACACCAAGTGAGCGCCACCTAACCAGGTAGCACTAAACAAATAGTAATAATAGTAATTATATCACGAATATTATTTTCTTTGCAGAATTTTTTCTATGCAAATTAAAATTTTCCATGTATTAAAAATGGGACTATACTGTACTTACCATAACATAGCCTGATTTTATTTTACTTAATATGATCAATATTGTCTGCATTATTTTTAAAAGCTGCAGGATATATACAAGGGTACTTCAAAAAGTTCATGGAAAAAGAGAGTTAAAAGATAATACGAATCTTTCCATGAACTTTTTGAAATACCTTCATATTCTCTGATTTGCTCATCCCAAAACAGATATAACCATTTCCCTACTGTGGAACAGATAGGTTGTTTCCAAAATTTTTCCTATTGTAAACAGTGATGAATAAACATACTTAAAGCTAATTATCTGTGGGCCTCTGCAAGTATTTTCTCAGGATAAATTCCCGCAAGCAGAATTTCTGGATTAAAGCATATGAAGTATTTCAGTACTCTTAAAAGTATCATTAGACTTTGTCTGAAAGATTTCAAAAGCATTTTTACCCCTTCTGCCTGAGATACAACAAACGTTCCCCTGTATAGACACAGAGAATTCCACATTGCCTCAAGTCAGAAGAGCCCCTCCCCTATCTCCAGTGAGAATTTGGAACCTGGGATCTACTCAGCTGATTGCTATGTTTGCTACATCAACATGATTTGCTAGATTAAGACTTCTATACCACTGGTGATGCTGCAGGAAATTTCAGATACTCTCATGTAAAGCAAAATGTCTTAAATCAGTGACTTGAAACTTTTTAAGGTGCCTCATCATCATGCGTGTGAAAACGTAAACATACGGATGCCCAGATCAAGATTAGCTGAGAAACCATTAGAAATAATAGAAGTGTTGGGCCGGCCCGGTGGCGCACTGCACTAGTGCGCCACTTGGGAAGTGCGGCGGCGCTCCCGCCGAGGGTTCGGATCCCACATGCAGACCGGTTCCTGCTCACTGGCTGAGCGAGGCGCGGGGGCAACGCCGAGGGTTGCGATCCCGTTGCCGGTCCCGGTCCGGTACGGGGGCGACACTGAGGGTTGCGATCCGTTGCCGGACACGGAGAAAGACAAAAAAGAAAAAGAAAGAAAGAAATAATAGAAGTGTTGAGATAAATGGCTGGACACACACAGAAATCAATAGCTATACACAAACAGTAGCCAGCTGGAAAAGGCAATGCGTGAAAAAAATCCGATCTGTGTAGCAACAAAATGGTAAACTATTGGAGATAAACTTAATCAGTTATGTGCTAGTGCTACATAAAGAAAACTCTAAAACTATTGAACATAAATCAAGACTAATAAATAAAATAATAGTTCACATTTTTTGATAGGAAGACAATGTCATAAAAAATGTCAACTCTCCCCTAAATTAATCTGTGAATTCAATGCAATGAGTTCTGTTTAGAAGATGACACATGAATCTCGGGTTAGTTTAGAAGCAGAAACATTTGAGAATAGCCAGGAAAATTATTTTAAAGATGAAGATGAATGAGTGGAAACTACCAGAGTTGTGCTCCTTATGCAGTGATGACAATTAAAACAGTTTGATGCTGATGAAGAAAATGAATCAATCAATAGAAATTAAGAGTTTAAACTTCCACTGCTGGCTGTGATGAACTAGCTTATATTGAACCAACTCTCCTGCTGAAAATAACTAGAACAGTTGGATAAAGTTTGCTTAAAGACATGAGAGAGCAATCGAAGAAAAAAGCTTTTAGGGGTCAAGAACTGAAGATAAAAGAAATGTATTGAGATAAGCCTGACATTTTTGCATGACTTTCCTACTTGAATTATGAGCTGGTTCATATGGCGTGTGAGTCTGAGAGGCTGAGCAAAAGTCTGTGCAGATTTTACAGCCGTCTCATGATGCTGTGGAGTCAAAATGAGAGTCCAGGGCTTGCCAGGTTGGACAGACCTGGGAAATAGCCCAATCTTTCAAACAGGGGACTTGGGAGGGTTCATCCTTTGTGTGAATAAGTAATAAATCAGCCTTCACAATGCTGGCAGCCCATCTTCAGATCAGCTCCGTTTATGATCGGATGTAGGCCATCCTCTCCTGTCTAACAGACTGCCAATTTCTTGGGGAAAATAACAAAACGAAGAGCTAGCACAATTTTCCACACAGATGTCTAGCATTCAGTCAAATGTTCCCAGACATATCAAGAGGCAGGACTAAGACTAAAAAAGTAACATCAGACACAGGAATAATGAAAGTTGGAACGTAATATGACACTTTTAACATGCTTAAAGAAAGCAGTCATCAACTTAGAATTTCGTAACCAGTAAATATGTCCCTCAGCATCAAAAGCAAACTAGAAATATTTTTCAGACAAACAAAAACTGAGGAAATTTATCATAAGGAGATTTACATCAAAAGAAATACTAAACAGATTCCTCAGGCAGAATGATCCAGTACCAAAGCATAGAATTCAAGACGGAGGAAGCACTGAAAATGGCAATGATGTGGGTAAATCTAAATAAATAGTGAGTGTAAAAAGAAATAATTTTTAAAAGATAATAATAATACCATCTTATGGATTTAAATTATAGGTAGAATTACTTTGAAGCTAACATGCCTTTTTTTTCTATGACTATAACATTTTCTCTTTGTCGAACTGAATGGTGGTAAAAACGTAACATCAAAACTTGATAGATAGGGCCGGCCCGGTGGCACACTCGGTAGAGTGCGGCACTTGGGAGCGCGGTGGCGCTCCCGCCGAGGGTTCGGATCCTATATAGAGACCGGTCCGCTCACTGGTTGAGCACGGTGCGGGCGCGACACCGAGGGTTGCGATCCTGTTACCGGTCACGAAAAAAGATAAAAAGGAAAAAAAAAAACTTGATAGATAAAACAAAGGTAGCTTAGAAGGAAAATTATAACATTAAGAGCGTATATTAGAAAAAAAGAAGGCTAAAAGTAAATTAACTAACTGTCTCAAGAAGATGGAAAAGGAATGGAAATGAACCCCCCCTAAAATAGGAGGAAGGAAATAATAAGATTGAAGAAATTAATTTAAAAACCCTAAACATATAATAAAGAAAATCCATCAGTAGAATGGGTAAACCCCTTGCAAGACTGAAAGAGAGATCGAAAGAGAGAGAGATCCTGGGTGGGCAGGATTGTGAGATTCAGGCATTTCCATACACACATGGTAGGAGTGAGTGTACAGATCTATTTGGTGACATTCAAAATTAAAAATGCAATTATTTTATGACCTAGTAATTTCCTGGCTAGGAATGTACTCTATGGATATATTGACAAACCTATGCCAAGATGCACGCAGAAGGATGTCGCTGCCGCTGCACTGCTGTATATGCAATCGCAAGGAACAGCAAGTGACTTAAATGACCAATGGGGAGAGGGGGCGGGTTAAATAAATTAAGATTCAACCATATAATGGAATACCCTATAATTACCTAATATGAGCAAGCCCCATATGTTCAATATGGAAAACTCCAAGATTTATTATGTAAACAATGAAAAACTTAAGTGATAAGTGCAGGAAATTGTGTATAGTGTGATGTTCTTTGGTAAAAGAATGTAACCATAATACTATAGAAGTATTTTATATAGTATATATGTGTGTAACATATACACATAGAGTGAGAGAGAGAGAGAGAGAGAGAGATCCGTAAGACAGCTTGTAAACGTCAGGGTTCAGATTCAAACTTGGGTATGTCTGGCCACCAAGCCTAAGCTCAGCCCTCCCTTCCATTTAATTCATAAATTAAAAAAATTCTTCCTCCTCTCTTCAACAACATAGAGATGGGTTCTTGAGCAAACATGTCTGCACTTCTGACCGGTGACTCCATGGCTCGCAGTCCCACCATCAGCCTGCACTGCAGGTACACCCCCTTCCCTTTGCCCTGCCAAGTCACAACCCAGCTATGCTGCACAGCAGGGGCCCTGGCAGCAGGAGAGAGGCGCCAGCCCAAGCCCCAGTCCCACGATGAAGGGAGCTCCCACCGCAACAGAAATGGAGTTTTCTTTTGCAGTATTTGCAGAAACCAAAACACCCTTTAGAAAAGGTGGAATTGCATGCATCCTTCTTCCTTTAGATTCCACCTGAATGCAGGGCGGGTGGGGGCTGCGAACTGCATAATTCCACGATCTGAAGTCTTAACAGTTGGCGATGAATGAGAGGCCCCCTCTGCCACTGCCTCCTCCAGCTCACACCTCCAGCTCAGCATCCAACACTCGCTGCCCCTGCAGTGACCGGGTGCAAAAAATGCCAGCGAGAAATGGAAAACAACATTGTGCCCTGTGTCTTAATCTGTGTAGACAGGAAAAGTGTTCAGACTTGATCTAATTCTGGTGACAGTGGCCATTTCTCAGAGCCAGGCTGCAGAAGCCTGCGGAGAAAGCCAGGCCAGGGCCTTCCACCGTCCGCAGCGTCCGGATTGAGGGGGCTGCCTCTCTCACCCGTGCACATCTGCCCCCCCAATTCCTGAAAGCTGATGGTTATTGGACCAGATCCACATGCCAGACACTGTCCTGAGAAATTTACACATATGGCTTCACTTAATCCTCCCAACACCCTTTGTGGTAGGCACAATTATTAAAATGGATGTAATAACAGCACCTTCTCTGAGGGTTATGAGGATTAAATGAGTTAGCACATGTAACAGCTTGAAATAGGGACTCCAATAAAATAACAAATAACCCAACCAAAAAATGGGCAAAGGAGCTGAATAGGCATTTCTCTAAGGAAGATATATGAATGGCCAACAGACACATGAAAAAATGCTCAACCTCACTCAGCATCCAGGAAATGCAAATCAAAACCACACTGAGCTACCATCTCACCCCAGTTAGGATAGCTATAATCCAAAAGACTGAGAATGATAAATGCTGGCG
>NW_007729237.1:191990-194857 GCF_000696425.1 Galeopterus variegatus | reverse complement strand
GCCAAGAGCTGGAATCAGCCCAAATGTCCATCATCAGATGAGTGGATATGGAAACTGTGGTTTATCTGCACAATGGAATACTACTCAGCTATAAAAACAAATGAAATACTGCCATTCGCAACAGCATGGATGGACTTAGAGAAAATTATATTAAGTGAAACAAGTCAGGCACAGAAAGAGAAATACCACATGGCCTCACTTATTTGTGGGAGCTATAAATAAATAAATAAATAAATAAACAGACAAACAAATGGGGGGGGAAGAAGACACAACAATCACAACAATTCCTTGAACTTGTGAAGACGAGGGGACAGATATGATATAGGAGAAAGGGGCTATGGGGGGGGAAAGAGGAATGGGTAAAGGGTCATGAAAACCAACTACAATGTATATTAAAAGAAAAAAACGGGGTGGGGGGAGGACTCCAGCTCGGCATGGAGTAAGTTCGCACAGCTACTCTTTTTTTGTTGTTGTTAGAATTCGTTGTATCAGCCTTTTTATTTCTGCTTTCCGGTTCTCAGCATTTCTTCCGGCAGGTCTGAGTGACCACCTCGTGTCATTTCCCGACTCCCGCACAGCTTTGCTCTTCTCCTCCTGCCTCCTTTGTGCTGTTGTTACATGTATCACGATTCTATGTTACAAGCCCAACAATACAACTATCTATACATTGTTTTGTGCAATGGTGTTTTATACGTGTTGAGAGGAGAAATATGCAATTATACTGTTTTGTGTAATTATCTACATAGTTAACTCCACTGGTGCTTTGCTCTTTATGGGAATTCAAATCCATGTCCAGTGTCATTCGCACTCAGCCTCGAGAACGTCTTTCATCATTTCTCGACAGATGGCTCTTCCAGCAACACATTCTCTTAGTTTTTGTTTATCTGGGATGTCTTTATTCCATTTTCATTTTTTTTTTTTTTTTTGTCCTTTTTGAGACCGGCCGCACCACGCTCAGCCAGTGAGCGCTGTGAGCGCACCGGTCATCCCTATATAGGATCCGAACCCACGACGGGAGCGCTGCTGCACTCCCAGCGCCGCACTCTCCCGAGTGCACCACGGGCTCGGCCCCCATTTTCATTTTTGAAAGATAGTTTTGCTGGCTATAAGATTCTTGGTTGAGAGTGGTTTTCTTCTTTCAGCACTTTAAATAGGCGGCCCCCCTGCCTTCCTGACCTCAGTGTGTTTGATGAGAGATCAGCTCTTAATCTTACTGGGGGTTCCCTTGGAAAAGTATGTGAGGAATCATTTTTCTCTTGCTGCTCAGATTTTCTCTTTGTCTTTCAGCATTTTCCCTGTGCTGTGTCTGGTGTGGCGTAGTTCACCTTAGTTGTGGTTATTATCCCTAGTTTCCAGATGAGGTGGTTGGGGCACAGCATAGTTAAGCCCTCTGCCTGAGGTTGCCCAGCTAGAAAGTGTGGGAGCTGGGTTTGGAACCCAGCAACCTGGCCCCACACTCTGTGAAGTGAAGCTGCCTCCCAGCCTGGTTCCCAGGGCTGCAGAGGTGAGTGTGGACAGAGTGCCTAGTGCACCACTTGGGAAATGCTTGCTTCTGAAAAGCGGAGATTCCCGACTGACTAACGGAAACTTTGACCTAATTTTTCTCCACATGATCAGACACTTGCCTAAGATAAGAGACCTGAAGATTTCACATCTTTTTCTTTTTGTCTTTTTTCGTGTCCGGCAACAGACCGCAACCCTCAGTGTCGCACCCGTACCGGNACGGGAGCGCCGCCGCGCTCCCAAGCGGCACACTGTAGCAGTGCACCACCGGGCCGGCCCTCACATCTTTTTCTTATTGGCCTTTGTATTACCCAGTTGGATGAACAAACCAGGTATTTTCCTTATAAAATCGTGATTGTGGAGGAGAAGAAAGGACACAAGGAGACGAAGTGAAGCAAACCAAGTGTTTTTTGCTGGACATTGAGTTATTTTTGATCAGGCCCAGCACCCCTCCATGCTTAGAGTCAGTATTTTGTTTCAAGAAAGAATTTTCTTTTTCTGCTGATTCTTCCTTTGGGGTAGAAGGGAGGAAGGAGGGGTAGGGAGCCTGGGTAGGGAAACCAGTCTGGCTATGGAGAGGCCCCAGAAATGCATGTAGAGCAGGCCTGGGCGCCCTGCAGAAGACTCACCGCTCCAGAGAGAACATTCACAATGAGGACTCTTGCAAGACGAACACGTGTGGCCTTGCCAGCTTACAAAGCACAGAGATGCGCTTCTGTAAATACCTCCTCCCAGCATCATTCCTGCCTCCAGCATGGTTTACTGTAAATCAGGATTCCACGGTATGTGGGACACATGCATGNGAGGCCAGGGTGGCTGGAACAGACCAACAGGAGGGGTCCTTGTGATGGAATGTTCTGTATCTTGACCATATCCATGTCCATATCCCGGTTGTGATACTGTACTCTAATTAGCAAGATGTCACCATTGCAGGCAACAGGGGAAAGGGTGCATGGGATCGCTGTGTATTTCACACAGCTGCATGTGAATCTACAATGATCTCAAAATAAAAAGTTCAATTAAAAAAAAATTCACCTCTGAAACGGTATCTTTTATACTCTGCTTGTAGCAGTATAAAAGTAGTGCGACGCTCTGGGAAAGTATTTGGTTGAGCTTTAAACATCTTTGTTTCTCTTGGTTCCAATAATTCTACTTCTGGGAAATGCTGCTAAGGAAATAAATATAAACATAAGTACAAAATACACAAAGAGGTTTCTTCACAATTGTTTATGATAGCAAAATGCTCAAAACCACCAAAACGCTCTTCTATGAAGAAGAGTTATATGAACCATGGTTTATCTACTCAAGGGACTATTACTTGCATGGAGCCATTGATGGAGAATGCTGGTAAGGTGATGTTAAAT
>NW_007729237.1:186194-190594 GCF_000696425.1 Galeopterus variegatus | reverse complement strand
CTGAGGGTTGCAGTCCGTTGCCGGACACGAAAAAAGACAAAAAGGAAAAAAAAAATTATCTTTTAAAACGTGGAGTGATGAGCAGTAGGATTATGGATGTTTGTTTATTCCTCCTTCTTTACTGTTTATTTTCACTTTGTTTAATAAGAATTCACAATTTTGGTTCTTATAGAAGTAGAGGGTAGAATAACGGTTACCAGAGGCTGGAAAAGCAAGGGAAGGGGGAAGAGGGAGTGAAAGAAGTGGATTCACAGGCACAAAGTTACAGCTAGACAGAGGAATAAGTTTTGGTGTTGTAGGCTGACTATAGCTAATATTATATTGTATATTTCTAAATAGCTAGAAAAGAGGATCTTGAACATAATCACCACGAAAAAAGATAAATGTTTAGGTCATGGGTATGCTATTTACCCTATGTGTATCATTGTACAATATACACATGTATTGAAACAACACACAAATATATACAATTAAAAAATAAATAAAATTTTTAAATAGTCTTTAAAAAAATTCACAACTTTTTCTTTAAATGACATAATGATCTTCCCCCTTTTAAAAATTAGCTGTTTTCTGTTGCTAAGGGACAACGCCCTGCCAGGGAAGAGGGCACGGGGCTTCCTTGCACCTGCTGGGTCAACTTGGTGGTGCAGCCTGGAGTCCTGAGTGACCTGGCGTGGCATCGCTTATGAGCTGATTTAGGGTCCTCATTCCCGCCCCAAAGCTACTCGGGTAATCACTGCCCGATGAGAGAGTAGAAAGGGGCAGCCACCGGCTCAGTTGCTTGGAGCACGGTGTTGTGACACTTAGGGTTTGGATCTCCACACCAGCCAAAAAACCAACAACCAAAAGAGAGTAGAAAAAAGAATCTGAAACATCATAACTTATGTCGGCAAGATACTTGAGTTTTCTCAGCCTCCTTCAGTAAAGACATAAATGGTGACAATCGTATAATCCCTGAGTGAGGGGTCATTGAGAGGGGAGCGGTGTGTTTCATCTTACGAGGTAATGCCAAATTTTTTACCAAAGCAGCTGCGCCACCTGCACTGTGTAAGCGTTCTCTTTGCTTCCTATCTTCGCCAACATTTGGAATTGTCAGATTTCCTAATTTTTATCTACCCCAGTGGGAATAAAATAGTGAAAATTCTATTGCTATTTTCACTTGCGTTTCCGTGGTTACTACTGATCTGGAGTGTCTTCCCATGTCTGCGTATATTATTTTTGCCTTTTCTGTGAAATGCCTGTTCGTGTCTTTTTCCCTTTACTTTTTCTATTTGGGTCTTCATCTTTTTTTCTGATTAATTTATAGGAGTTCTTGGAATATTCTGGATCTTAATCTTTTGTCATATTTATGTGCTGAAACACTTTCTACAAAGTCCGCAGCTTTTATTTTCACTTTCTTTATAGTATCTTTTGAGAAGTTCTTAGATATACAGTCAACCCTCCATATCCATGGGCACCTCGTCTGTGGATTCAACCAACTGCAGATCGAAGATATTTGGGAAAAAATATGTCTGTACTGAACATGTACAGACTTTTTTCCTTGTCATTATTACCTAAACAATACAGATAACAACTATTTATACAGCATTTACATTGCATTAGTGTAGTGGATTGAATGTCCCCCTCCAAACTCATTGAAGCTTGGATTGTGTACCCAAGTTTTATATATTAGAAACTTAATCCCCACCATAACTGTTGAGGGTGGGAAATCCTATTATGGCAATTGAGAGGTGGGGCCTTGAAGAGGTGATTAGATTCTGAGGACCGTGCCTAGTGAATGGATTAAAACTGGTGGTCAGGAGCGTGGTTCTGAGGGCTTTAAAAGAAGAGCACCTGGGCCAGCCCGGTGGTGCACTGCTACAGTGCGCCACTTGGGAGCGCGGCGGCGCGCTCCCACCAAGGGTTCGGATCCCACATACAGACCGGCCGCTCACTGGCTGAGTGAGGTGCGGGTGCAACACTGAGGGTTGCGATCTGTTGCCGGTCACGAAAAAGGACAAAAATAAAGAAGAGCACCTGAGAGGTTGGTCTCTCTCTGCTCTGCCATTTTCTGCCACGTGAGACCTCAGGGTTACTGTCACCACCACCAAGACCCTCACCAGATGTGTTCCCAGATGTGGACTTCCTAGCTTCTGAAAGTATAAGAAATACATTTTGTTTTCTTTATAAATCACCCAGTTCCAGGTATTTTGTTATAAGCAATAGAGATGGACTTATAAGTAATCTAGAGATGATTTAAAGTATATGGGAAAATGTGCATAGCTTATATGCAAATACTACATATACCATTTTATATGAGCGACTTGAGCATCTGTGGATTTTGGCATCCGTGGGGGGTTCTGGAACCAATCCCCCACTGATACTGAGAGACGACTGTATTTGGATGTATTGTACTATAATTGATTTTTTTAATAACTTTGTATGTATGTATGATCAACTTTGCTTAGCAAGATTCTCTTGGATTTTCTATGGGGATGACCATATAGTTTGTGAATATCGACAGTTTTGCAGTTTTTCATTGCAATTCTTATACCTTGCATTGCTGCTTCTCATCTAGGTGTTTTGAAACTCTGGGAGATACAAGCGATGATGGGAATACACTTATCTGACTTGGAAAAGAATGATTCTAACATTGTACCATTAAGTATGATATTTGTTGAAAACTTGGCTTATCAGGGTAAGGAAGCTAGTTTGCTAAGAGGTTATTTGTTTTTTGTTCGTTTGTTTTATAATCATATTGACTTTTATCATTTTTCCTCCATTTATTGAGATAACATGTTTATTTTCTCTCCTTTAATCTATTAATGAGGTAAATTATATTAATAGATTCTTCTAACATTAAACCACTTTTGCATTATTGGGAAAATCTTGCTTTTGTCTTACATGTATATTTTCTTAAGCACAGTCTGTTAACTATTTATGGCATATGTATTTCTACTAATAAGTAAGGTTAATCTATAACTTTCCTACTGTTCTGTTTAATTTCATTATCAAAGTTATAGTAGAACCACAATGAGATATCATTACACACATATTAGAATGGCTAAAATAAAAACATTGGCAATACTAAGCGTTGGTGAAAATTTGGAGCCACTGGAGTGCTCATGCATTGCTGGTGAGAATGCAAAATAATACAACTACTTTAGAAAGCAGTTTTGCAGCTTCTTAAAAAGTTAAACACACACTTGTCACATAACCCAGCAATTCCACTCCAATGTGGGACTCCAAGAGAAATGAAAACTTGTACTTGAGTACAGCTTTATTTATAATAGACCTAAACTAGAAACAACCCAAACGTCCAAAATTGGCAAGTGGGTAAACAAACTGTGGTATATAGAATACTACCCAGCAATAAAAAGGAATAAACTATTGATTATAGTTTAATTATGATTAAACCGTTGATTATTCCCTTTATATGAAACTGTAGAAGAGGCAAAACAATAGAAGTAGAAATCAGATCAGTGGTTGTCAGGGACAGAAAGCAGATCCGTAGTGTACAAGGAATTGGCTGCAAAAGGGCACAAGAGAATTTTTTGAGGTGATAGAAATGTCCTAGATCATGATTATACACTCATCAAACTGTACACCTAAAATTGGCTAATTTTATTACATACGAATTATACCTTTTTTAAACAGTAGTATTAGCTTTCTAAAGAAATTTGTACAGAACAGCAGTCATCAGTTCCTTTTAAAGCTTTGGTAAAATTTGCCAGTAAAACCATGTGGGCCTATTTGTGTGTGTGTGGATATATTTTAATTCTGCTTCAATTTCTTTTATGGCTACAATCAATTTATGTTTTATTTCCTCTTGAGTCCCTTTCTAGAAAGTCACCCATATTAGCATAAACTCATGACATTCTCTTATGTGTTAAAAATTCCTACTGCATGTATAGCTTTGTTCTTTTTTTCATTCCTAATACTGTTTTGTGGTTTATCTCTCTTTTTTCTTTTCTAATATTGTCACGGTCTTGGCTATTTTATTCACCTTTTAAAAAGAACCAGCTCTGGATTTTGTCGTTCCTCTTTACTCCATTGCTGGTGACAAGTAATCTGCTCTGCCATTTTACTATGGTTTCTAGTCCTTTTATCTCCTTGCTTATTTGAAACACATTTGACTTTCTAGACTTTTTAGTACTACTCTACAATAGAGTTTTTTTTTAATATACATATATTTATGGGGTTCGAGTTGACTGTCAGTATTTGTGTACAGTATGTGACGATCAATATTTTAGCATAGTCATCATGACAAATCATAATTACTTTTTGTGTCCCTTACCCAGTGACTCCTTATCCCCCCTCCCTCTCCCCCTTTCCCACCTCTAGTCACTATACGTCTGTTCTTTTCTTCTTAAAGTTCAACATTACCATCCTTCTTTCTTTCTTTGTTTCTTAGCTCCCTC
>NW_007729237.1:170404-185435 GCF_000696425.1 Galeopterus variegatus | reverse complement strand
TACCAGTCAAAAAAAAAAAAAAAAAAAAAACAGTTGGAAACAAGAGTACAGTGTATGTCAGGGATAATAGCAAGCAAACTTTTGTAAAGTTCTCGTATTTTATATAAAGTAGTAAAATATTTTTGAAGGTTGATATGTTAAATTTAAAACACATATTGTGATACTGGGTAAATACTAATAGCAACACAATTGGGCATAATTAAGTGAATAGAGGGGAGAGTAAAAATGAAACAAATGCTTGACTTATCTAAAAGAAAGAAGATGAAAACAAAGAAATGGAGAAAATGAGAAAAAATATTAAGCAAACACCAAGAAGGTAAACATAAATGTAATAGTATGAAATACCTGTAAAGCTACACAACCACGCCAGTTGTCGGGTACTTTTACCTGCCAGTAATCCTGCCAACTGGGCCAATTGTCGAGCTAGGGCTGGGTCTGGAGCTCACTGACCCCTTGAGTCCATTCACAGATTTGGTCACAAACCTTTTGCACACCAGGCTGGGTCCCCAGACCCCTCAAATGCCTGGCAGGGTCACCAGACCTCTTACACGCGGGTTTATGAGCTAGGTAACTGGCAAAGAGGTCTTTGGAAGCTGTAGGTTGGAAAGCATGGCTGCTTGTGGTGGCAGCAGCCCCAGGCAGTAAACTGCCCACCAGCCGCTTCACAAACTCTGAAGAACACAAGAATAGCAACGAAACTAAAAAGATACATTGGCGTGCATATGCACTAACTCTACACACACACACACACACACACACACACAATTTGCTTACAAGGGATGTACTGAACCACAGGACCCAAGGCGAGTGTACTGATCAAACCATTCTATTTTCCCAATAATACCCCAACTGAAAAGCAGAGTGTTAAAACTAACTATACGTTATTGCAAGGAAATAATCCTTAAACCTACAGACACAAACACTTAATGTAGAATGATGCGAAATTATATACCATGCAAACTGCTACTGTGGCCCATATCTGGATCCAGCATCCCCTGGTCCTCCCTGGTATCAGTCCACATGCTCCAGGCTCTAAGTTTCAGTTCGTCTGGGATTCCCTTCTCTTAGGAGTCAACTATGTGTTTTAAAAACCTTCTTAAGCACGGGTAGTTGGATGGGTGTGCACTGGCTGAGCCTACTCTATTGCCAAAACTGAAATCTCAAATTCAGTATATACTTTTCACACACCCCCACCTTTTCTTGGGGGTGGTAGCAGAGAGCTCTAACACCACCCAGCATTATGGAATGGAGGAGAGGAGGGAAGCCCACCTCTTTCTTCTGCATTTCCCAATGTGCCATAATGACAATAAATTATTTCTCCAATTGGAGTGCCTGTGTGTATATATATATAGCTATGTATGTATATATACATGCACCTTAAAAATTAAAATACTTTAATTTAATTTTTAATTAATTTTTAACTTAATTTAAAAACTATAAAAAGGTAACCTATATAAAAAGAAATGAAATAATATAAACCAGAGCAGCTTTGTGGCAGAGGAAGGCTGACAGTGAATTTCCTCCCCTCTCCCTGGGACGGCTTTTCCTGCCTCTTCCTGGAGCACGAGGCAGCCTGCCCCAGGCTTTTACAACGTTCTATTTTTGTTTTCATTATTTAACCGTGTCCCATATACACTGCTAAGTGCTCAGTTCCATAGTTTAATGGACAACTGATCTCAGTCCGCAAATGCCCAAGTCACATGGAGCTCCGCAGGCCATTAATGGGGTCCCCAGGCTCCCTCCCCTAGTCAAATTCAGTCCAAGGCCAGGAGAGCAGGGATGGGGACACGGAGACACAGGAGGAGGTGGAGCAAACGGCAAACACCAGGAAGGGAGCGGGAGGCCAGGCTGCTGTGCACCTGTGTTCCCACTTCTCCCAGCTGTTTACGGTCACCGGTCTCAGCTGCAGGCTGCACTGGCTGGGAGCCGTCCTGGGACTCACCTCCTGGAGGAGTAGGGGTTTAATTCTTTTTTTTTTTTTTTTTTTTTTCTTAAACAACAGAAATTTATTATCTCACAGTTCTGGACGTAGTTAATTCTTTTTCCGCATTTTTGTTCTTCATTATTTAATTTCTAGACCTTCACAGTGATCTAAACTGTATCTTCTGACCATTGGACCCCACAAAGGTTACATTCCCAGGAAAAGCCATGTGGTGGGTCACCAGGCAAAGAGGGAAAAACCACACAGCACAGGAGTGTTTGTTGATCAGCTGTGTTGACCTTGACCTTCGGCCTTAACAATGTTTTACCAGATGCTCTCATGTGGGTTTGGGACCTCACTGGCTCCTTCGATCCACCCTAGGAAGATGACATTACAGGTGGCATGATCCATCTTAAAAGTAGGGAAACAGAGGCTGAGAGAGGTGCCCTGCCCAGGGAGGCTAGGTCAGGACCTGAGCTCGTGTCTTCCGGGGTGCAGCCCTCTGCCTGTGTTCATGCCATTCAACCTGCAAAGAGGCAGGGTGCTGTCTCCACCCAGGCAGACTCCAGAACAGAGTCAGGGGGACACTGTTCCCAGCCGGGAAGTGTCATCCCAAGACTTGGGGTGGGGGGCACCACCCCCATGCTGGATCTGCCCTTTCTGGGGTGCCCTCTGCCACCTCCCTTCCTGGGCCGGCTCCACGTGGCCAGCTCGCCTCCTCCCGCCCCTCCGCCCCCAGTGTGGTTTCCTGGGGAACCTCAGACGATGAGCGTTCTCCTGATCCCCCGCAACGATGCATCCATCAGGAGGCAGACAGACGCTCCGACCCGGAGGGAAGAGGGGGGGAGCGCAGGAATCAATAACGGAGAATGTCTTCACGTTGCAGAGGCAGGACGGAAAAAAAATGTTGGTGGCGGTTTTGATCTTAATTGATCTTGAAGCTGGTTGAACTCAACGATGCTCCCTTAATGGCCAACCATCGCCCGCTGGCACTTGGGTTGACAATGAGTTCTCAATCAATGCGCACGGGTGGCCTGTTTCTATGGCTCGGGTGTCCTGGCTTCTCCCTGCTCCTAGTGCTGGGTCCTGCTCAGAAGGGTCTCCACGCAGGTCACCAGCTGGGGTGAGGGGGTGGGGGAGATGGGGGCAAAGGTCAAAGGAGGGAAGCGAGGCCACTACCTCGACCTCAAACCTATTTCCCCTGCCCAGGTGAAAATTCCTACTTGTCTCAAGCTCAGCTGCCTTCAAAGCTGAGCTGAAGTCCAAGTGGTGCAAACAGCATTATCAGCCAGTCACACTTTAGTCTAAATCTGTCAAGCTCTGTCCTCAATGGGGACAGTCACAGAGCCGTTTCCAGGGACTTGGTGAGGAGTCCATGAAGTGACTCATGCACAGGGCCTAGCCCACCCCTGGCACTGGTGTGACACAACCGCCAGTCACACTTTAGTCTAAATCTGTCAAGCTCTGTCCTCAATGGGGACAGTCACAGAGCCTTTTCCAGGGACTTGGTGAGGAGTCCATGAAGTGACTCATGCACAGGGCCTAGCCCACCCCTGGCACTGGTGTGACACAACTGTTTGCTGGCTGTGCGCTCCCACCCAGAAACCTGAGCTAACCTCTCGGGCCCTCCATCTGCTTGCCTGGGCGTACTTCCTTGGTCTTCTCAGGTGAGATAATACTCCAGGTAATTCTTCCTTGTTGAATGCTGAGATGATAACACACGGTAGCATACATAGAGACTGGCACAGTGCGTGGCAGATGGCAGCTCTTCCCCCCTCAAGCTTCTAGAAGTTTCTGCTGGGAGGAGGATGAGGGAAGAACATAGGTGTGTCCAGAAATGGAGCAATATCCCTTAGGAAGGTTCCAGAGAGGGCAGCACATGGCAGTGGAGGGTGCAGGGGCCAAGTAGGGTCCAGACACCACCATGTGGCTGGCCCTGAGCTCAGAGCTGTGGACACAGAGGTCAGGAAGCCAGGGCTGCTGAGTCCCCCAGCCCGGAGCCCTTTTCTTTGTGTCCTCGGGGATGGGCAATCAATGTCTCCAGGGCAAAGGAAGCATGAAGGTTGGCAAGGCCTACCCACTGCAAGTTCATGCTTGGAAGTCACAAAAGCCAGCGTATCTCATTCTCACTCCGATTCAAACCCCAGCTCCACCACCTACCAGCTGAGTGACCTTGAGTAAGTCACGTCACCTCCTGTACCTTCGTTTCTACGTCTATAAAGGGAGGATGAAGCTAGACTCGCCTTCATGGAGCTGTGTGCGGATCGAATGAGTTGAGAGCAGTTCCGAGCCCAGCACACAGGAGCCCCTCCGGAGGGGCTTGCTCTGACTCGCCTATGTCATGGTTCTACCATCACACACCTGGGGCCAGGGACAGGCACAGAACTCCCTGAAGGTGGCGGGATTCCTGCTGCAAATACTCTCATCTGTCGATGCCGAGAAGGGGCTCAGGTCACCCCACATAACTTCCTGAGCTGGGAAGGGCTTTTCCCAGAACAAAGGCCCTAGATCTTGACCTGGGGCGGGGGCAGCAGCCAGACCTGGCAGGCGAGAGAAGAGCAAGCATGGGATTGGGTGCCAGGATCCTTCTGTCGGCCCCATTCAGCAGGTGTCTTAGGTCACGAAGTTGACCAGGCGAGGAGGGGCAGCGGGGTGGGGGAGACTTGGTGTTTGACCTGGCAGTGTTCTGGGTGTTTCTCCATACACGATCTCACTCAGTCCCCACGACGACTCCGTGAGCGCCACCTGCACGTTCCCCACCTCACAGACATGGGAACAGAGGCTCAGACAGGCCTGAGGTCTTGGGGACAGCTCAGGATGTAACTGGCCTGAGGTCACACGGACAGTGAGAGGTGGATGTGGGCTCCGGCCTGGCTTCTGAAATCACCAGGCTCACGGTGGCTCCACAGCACCACCTAGACAGGAGCTGTGTCCGGGGAGGCCCGGCTGTGGGTCTGGGTTGTCGGATTGAAACCTGGGTCAAGACCACTGCTACAGGCGGTGTCAGGTGGGGCTGGCGTTGAAGGTGGGTGGGGGGAGTCACCAGGTTGTCCTGACACAGAAGGTAAGAAATAAAGGCATTTTCCATGCACAGAGTGAATCCCACTCCTCTTCAGGAAACAACACCCCTCCAGGAAGTCGGCGGGGGCCCTCCTGACCACATGACTCCCAGCCCACCCCAGCCAGGACTCAGGGCTCCATGAGAGACGCCTCATGCCCTGGAAGGATGGAGCCGGCCCTGGCACGGCGTCTGCCAGCCCCAGAGCTCATGGCACACTCCTTCTGCAGGGCAAGGCGAGGCCAGCTCAGGCGTCTTCGGCCCCTGGGAAGAAGAGGCGCACGGGTCGGCCACCACCAGGGACCAGCCACCCATTTTGAGACCAAGCGAGATTTACACAGGAAGTCACCTGCATACAGGGCCCTGGCTGGGGACTGGAGGACGGGAAGCGTCTGGATGTATTTCCCATGGGGAAGGTGTTGCTTTTGGGTACCAACACGTACTGCTCCATGTCCCAGCACCATCCTCAGCGGGGCCTCTGGAGGGCACGTCATACCCAGGTACAGACTGCCAGGGGATAGACCGAGGGACGGGAGTGCCAGGCCCAGAGTTCGGAGCCAGGAACAGAATGAAGCTCCTTCAAGCCGTAAGCCTCTGACCCTGGCCTCACACGTGCCATGGCAGAGAACAGGCTGGTGGTGAAGCACGCGGTTCCCGAGCTCACACTCTGGCTCTGCCACCAAGCAGCTGTGTGGCCTTGGACAAGCTGCTTAACTGCTCTGAGCCTCCATGTGCCCATCTGTAACATTTGGGTAACCGTACTTCAAAAGGTTTTGGGGAAAATAAGTTTTGGTGAGGATGTGGGGAAACTGGAGACCTCAGCCTTGCCCAGTGTACAGTGGTGCAGCCACTATGGAAAAGAGTTTGGTGGCGTCTCAGTAAGTCACACATAGAATTATCTGCAGGTGTTCGAGCAGATCCTTGCACACATGTGCATGGCAGCACTATTCATAACAGCCAAAGGGCAGAAACAACCCAAATGTCCACCAGCTGATGAATTGGATAAACAATGTGGTAGATCCATCCCATGGGACGTCATTCAGTCATAAAAAGGGACGCAGTCCTGATACACGCGACGACAAGGGCAAGCCTTGGAAATACCATGCTAAGTGAAAGAAGCCAGACACAGAAGGCTACCTCCTGGATGTTTATGATTCCAATTATATGACAGATCCATAAAAGGCAAATGCATAGGGACACAAAGCAGATTAGGGATGAAGAACCAAGGGCTGCTTAACGACAGGGCTTTCTTCTGGTGTGATGAAAATGTTTTGGAACTGGACAGTGGTGACGGTGGCACAACACTTAAATGTAGTAAATACCACTGAATCTACACTTTCAGATGGTTAGAACGGTAGGCTTTACATTATGTGCATTGTACCCCAATAAAAATCCCTAAAGATTGCATCTGTTTATATCAAAGAATACGATCCGCCACAGTTCAAGGAGTGCACACTGAAAGGGCGTGCACCGAGGCAGTGATGGGGCACGGGAGGTCGCGGGAGGGGATTATAGGGGACCAGGGGCAACGTGCTGGGCACAGAGCAAGGCACACGTGCTCAGTAAATGCGAGCTTCCCTCGGTTACTCCGCATGCTGGATAACTCCGCCTCTGCTGGCCACGTTCTTTCACAGGCCACACTGTCCCACAGCCCCAAGAGGCAGGCCGGTCAGGTCTGCACATTGTGGCTCAAGTGACCCACTGCCTCCTGGAGCAGCTGGAGACAAGACCCCAGGGATAGAAACCACTGGGAGGCCCCGGCAACTGCCCTCTGTGGAGGTGTGTGATTAGCACCTGGGGACACAAGCTTCTTGGGCAGATTTAGGGCAGATCTGCAATAGGCAAAGGAAACACGGGGCATTGATTTCAGTGACTGTGGAAGTGAGTGCTATTTGACAAGCTGGTAGAGAGCACCCTCCCAGTGAGCCCCTGGGCTAGTGGGGCAGTCGGAAAGGCACAGACGCTGGCAGTGCTGGGGGCAAGTTGTCTGATGGAGGTGTGCTGGGGATGCCACAGAAACACAAACAAGGGCCCTTAGCTGGGGGACACCTGGGAAGGCTTCCTGGAGGAGGCAACGCCTGAGCTGAGTCCATTACATCACCTGGTTCCTGTCTGGAGAACAGTTTATGTTTTAAATGAAAGGAAGGAGAAGAGAATTTTGGAAGAGTCAGACCCTATGCTAGATGTTTACATTACATTTAGGTTTTACAAATACCAAAGATTCAGAAGGCACGTGTGACTCCTCAGGTTCAAATCCTGGCTCGAGCACTTATGAGCCAGGTGACTTTGGATGAATTATCTGACCTCCATGTGCCTCAGTTTCTCCACCTGTAAAATGTGGTTGATGGTAATGATGTCATCGGCTAGCCTGACAGATGAGGTCGGTAGAGCACTCAGCATGCGTGGGAGCTGTCGTCACAACTGTATCTGCTCCCTTGCACATGGTGGCTTTGGGGCCGGGGTCACTGACACAGTGGTCTATAAAGACCCGCTGGCTGCACCCTTTCCCAGACTGCATGGAGGGGGTACGATGGGCTCTGTGTCCATAGCACCAGGACAAAGTATGTGCCCGTCACCATATCAAGAGCCTCCTGTTGCAGGATGTCTGTCATCTCCCTTTTAATTTTATCATCACACCAGCCCTATTAGTAGCTGCTCTCCACCTCATTTTGGAATTAAGGAAACTGAGGCTGGAAGAGGTCAAATTACTCCTCCAGGTAACACGGAACAGTCAAGCTCCAAATCCCACGTCCCATCTGTCCACTGCATGGTACGACAGGGGCAAAGGCTAATGATTGATAGCCTGGGTTCACGCTCCCAAGCTAACACTTCCCAGCAGAGCCAGATTCCCGATCTCAAAACGGACACGACAGCGAGGTGTATCTCATAAGGATCAGAGGACGGGAAGCTGACACCCGATAGGCACCAATAAACGTCAGCTCCTGTGTTACGCTACCATCCCGCCACCTCCTCGCAACCGGAGAACTACCAGAGACCCGTTCTCCCAAGGGGGACTGTCCCTGGGAGGCCCAGCACAGATCTGCTGCCTGGTTCATCACCCAGAACCCCAGAGGAGACCCCCCAACCCAGGCTCTCTTGCCCAAGTAAGGGTCTCCCTTCCTGCCCAGCTGTATCCCCCATGCTAAGCTGCAGAGAGGAGAATTCCTGGTGCAGCTGACACTTTTGCTTGAGAGTCCCCCCTGGGAGAGCAGTTCCAACACAGGCCTATGCCAGGGGTTCCGGCCTCCCCCACCCAGGCCCGGGCTGGCAGCTGGCTCCTTTCCAGGCAACAGCAGCGGCCTCCACCCGCCCTCCACCCCCGTGCCAGCTGCCTGCCTCCGTGAAGGACGCATGGAGGTCCAGGCTTCTGGAGCAGACCTGTCCCCCTCCAGCATCCCCCGGGCTGTGACACTGGGCTTGAACACTGCGGAAGGGGAGAACTCCCCATCAGTCAACATGACAGGAGCAGAAGTTTGCTTGAGGTGACACCAGGTCTATCTACCTCCTTGTACCTTCTTTCTCCTGCCAATTCAGATTTACTCTCTGGAATGACAGAGATGGGACCCATTTCCCAAACATTCTGCCATAAACAGGAATTCTTTAATAACCACAAAATAAAAACAGTAAACAAAGATGGTCGTTAAAATGTAAGCCACTTCCTTGCAAAACGTGGCTCTTGAAATACCCTGTCCCCCTCTCCCCTCCAAGCCTTCCCTCTCCCTCGTCTAATGCCTTCACTTCCTCAGGTGCTGGACTGCAGCGTGGCACAGTGAAAATCTGTCCCCTTTAGCATGAGAAAGACCTGGGCTCAAATCCCTGATTTGTCACTTAACAACTATGTGATTTTAGGCAAGTTACTTTATGTTTCTGAGCCTCGGTTTGCTCATCTGTAAAATGGGAATAATGCCCACTGCCCAAGACTATTGTGGGGATTTAATTAAGTAGTGTGATAACTGCCAGGTACAAACCAGTGCTCCGGAAGTGGCAGAAGTTATTGTTAGCCTCCATCTTCTCGTGAGCCTCGGTTTGCTCATCTGTAAAATGGGAATAATGCCCACTGCCCAAGACTATTGTGGGATTTAATTAAGTAGTGTGATAATTGCCAGGTACAAACCAGTGCTCCGGAAGTGGCAGAAGTTATTGTTAGCCTCCATCTTCTCAAAATGTCCCAACTCACCAGTTCCTTTCCATTTGCTGGCAGGGGGACTGAAGACAGTACTTCAGAGAACTACTCTGGCTGTTAGGCCCTCTGTGCCAATTGCCCTCTGGCCTGTCTGCCTGCTCATGGCCCCTGCCCTTTCTCCAAGAACTGCCCCCTCTACCCCAGGAGGGGTCCCCATAGGCACATCCCCCTGGTCCCAGCAGACACCTGACCCAGCTGGCATGATCAGACTCCTTCTCCTGGGAAGTACCTATGCTCTTTTTAAGGCCGAACTGGCTGCCTGGGGCCCTGCCCCCTCTACCCCAGGAGGGGTCCCCATAGGCACATCCCCCTGGTCCCAGCAGACACCTGACCCAGCTGGCATGATCAGACTCCTTCTCCTGGGAAGTGCCTATGCTCTTTTTAAGGCCGAACTGGCTGCCTGGGGCCGCATCAGCTGCTTCTCTTTTTTCAACTCTGTGGGATTTTTAAAACTTAAATTTGCGATGACAAACCTGCTTCTGACAGGTGCCACTTGAGCAATGAGAAACTGCCAGATGGGCTAATTGAGACTCTCTGGCTTCCAGTCTTAGGGGGCCTGGGGTTAGTCTTGGTAACGGAGCCTGCATCAGCCACCCCCGCTCAACCTCACAGATCTTTCCCTGGGGTTCCAGGGCAGCTCCCAGGAAAGGCCAGGCCAGCATCCTTAGAGGAAGCCCGGCAGGCTGGCCCTGAAGCCCAGGGAGACAGAGCTCTTAATTGCTCTCGACCTCCTGGGACCCTGGCCTCGACCTCAGCAGATGGCGCTGCCGCAAGCAGATGTGCTCGTCCAGAACAAGAGCCTGTGGCGGGGGCAGCGGGAGGGGCCCTCTGGCTTGTCACTGACGCACATGCGGGGAGAGGGAGGCGTGAGGGCGTGAGAGCGTGGAGGACAGTCACATCATCCCCACAAACGCCCTGCAAAGTAGGGATCACCGTCCCTGGGGAAGACTGAGGCTGGGAGCCATCAAGGGACTAGTGTAAGGCCACACGCAGTGGGTAGGTGACGGAGCTGGGACGTGAACTCAGTGCTGCATGGCTGTAGAGTCCACATCCCGGTGTGAGACAGCAGAGCGTGGGCCACCCACGTTCATGTCCCAACTGCACCACCCAAGTTCCTAAGCCCTTCTGGGCCTCGCTCTTCTCAACTGGAAAATCAGGTAAGACATTGTACTTACTTAGTAGGACCGCCATGAACGAGCGTGGGAAAACTCTCGGGATGGTGTTTGCACTTAGTGGGGAGTGAGTGCTCCCTGAGTCCGCTTTTACTCAGAGGGAAAGCTCGTGCGCTCGGTGAGGGGGCCCCTTGGGACCCACCCAGCTACCCCCCGGCCCCCCCTCCCTGTGCCGCAGGTTCCTCTTGCTGCTCTCGCGGGAGGCTCTTCCCCAACATCTCCGCACATCTGGCTCCTCCGCTCCTTCCGGCCTCTGCTCAAATGTCACCGTCGGTGAGGGGGCCCCTTGGGACCCACCCAGCTACCCCCCGGCCCCCCCTCCCTGTGCCGCACGTTCCTCTTGCTGCTCTCGCGGGAGGCTCTTCCCCAACATCTCCGCACATCTGGCTCCTCCGCTCCTTCCGGCCTCTGCTCAAATGTCACCGGCTGCATGAGCCTTTCCTGAGTCCCCCATCTGAAAATGGCACCCCACCCCACCCTGAACTCTCTGAACCCTGCCCCTGCTTTGTCCTTCTAGCATGTTCTTCATGCAGCCTACTGTATATTTTACTTCTTTAGCATGTTTATTGTTTAGCTCCCTCTTTAGAATGCTTGCTCCTAAGGATTGATTTTTGTCTGTTGTATTCATAGCTGATTCCCCAGTGGTTCTCGACAGCGGGCTATTTTGCCCCCCAGGGGATAGTTGGCAATGTCCGGAGACATTTCCGGTTGTCACAATGGGTGGGGGCGGGTGGCTGCTGCTGGTATCCAGTGGGTAGAGACCAGGGACACCACTAAACATCCTACAATGACCAGGACAGCCTCCCCCACCAAATGAAAGAATCATGTGGCCCACAGTGCCAGTAGTACCGTGGTTGTATCCCCATTACTTAGAACACTAGCTGGCTTGTGCACAGTAGGGACTCAATAAGTGCTTGCTATGGGAGAATAAAGAGCTGCCATCGTCATTGTTGTCGATGTTATTATTTCAGCACAGACATGGTAGAGAATAATCCTTATGAATGGTGGCAACCTGGGAGCTCATGACCAATAGGTAATATAGGTGACCTGAAGCTTCTTCCCTCTGGCCTGGGCTCTGCCCCTCCAGAGACCCCAGAAGAGGCTGCAGACTGCTCGTTGCTAGGTCATCATGATCCATGGCCAGTGCTTGGTGTCAGGTCCCCCAAGAGACCAAGTGATGCTGGCCTAACCCTCCCCTCTACAAGCCTGGCCCCTGGGTTGGCCCGGCAGGGACCGTCCCTGCTCACTCCCGTCCCCAGAACACCTGCCCCCACACTGAAGAGCTCAGAACCTCCTGCCCCACCGGGCAAGGAACCACCTCCGCAGGCCTTTCGGGCTGACTCCAGTCGAGCGCTGCACCCCCATGGCCTCGCTCGGCCCCGGAGACCCATGGGTCCGAATGGTTTCTGCTGTGTTTGCTCCTTTTGAGAAAGGGCAGTCAGAGGAATGCGGAGGTGTCCAGGGAGGCACAGGTGTAGAAGCCTCCCCTCGCCCAGCGCAGCCCAGGCAGGGGACAGTCTGTCATTCTGCTGGCCTGACGAATTACCGCTGACAATTTTAAACAGGCAGCGCAACTAGCCCAGGCTTTCCAAACACAAAGAACACGGCCTACAGAACACACGCCAACCACCGTGCCGCGGGGCTCGGGGGCAGGCAGAGCAGTGTGGAAAGCAGGGATGCTTCTGCTTTGGGGCTGGTGGCACCTCCAGAACAGGCTGCCGAAGCCCTGCCCCAGCCACAGGACTATCTAACAGCTGCTGCCTCAGCAGCCGCCCACCCCGCACTCCCAGCGAGTCTCCCACTTGAGATTCGCACCTTCCCTGCCTGCCCTGCCCCGACCCCCCGCGCCTCTCTCTCTCCTGGGGCCTTTCTCTGCAGAACTGTGAGGCTGGCAAGTGCCTCTTCTCTCTCCTGCACTCCCCAACCGTCTCTTCCCTCCCCTCTGTCCTTCTGCCCGTTCCTGCTCCTCTCCAAGGCCCCTAAAGCTTCTAAATAAGTCACTGATGCTAAGGTTTAGTAGCTGACATCCGTGGGCTCAAGGCTGGAACGAAGAGTCAAGGAATGAGTCTCTGATGGTGGCACATTAGGCATCTGATGGCTGGGTGTGGGGAAACACCTGGATGATGATATCTGGTGGGCAGGGGCCTTCTTGGTGCCCCTGAAGTCACATGTAGCTGGCCCCAATGCTGCCAGGGAGGAAGGCTGACACAAAACCCCAGATGGAATGACGGAGGAGGCATCTGCCCAGCGACCAACTGGGAACGAGCCAGGAGGCTGTGTGGGGCAGGCCAGGATGCCGAAGCTGGAAGCTGGGGGCAGAAGCATGGCTCCCCCTAGAAGCAGGGCCTGGGGGAGACTGGGCTACAACTCCCCCATTTCCCACTTTGGGGAATCCAAGCTCAATCCCTGAGCTACCCTGATACAGTAACTCACACACCACCCCCCACCCCAGCTCTGAGGACAGCCTGAGGGATCCCGGCTACATGACCACTCCCTCTAGTCCAATGTCTGAGTCAGGCTGGGGAACGGAGGAAACACGGGCCATGGCCACCTGAGCTCCTCCAGTGAACTGGACACTGTCACCACGACCTTACTTTACTCTCACAACACCCTGCTGGCACATTTTACAGATGAGGAAACTGAGCCTCCAAATGCTTCTGTGACTTGGCCAGTGTCACACAGTCAGTAGGTGACCCAGCTGGGTGTGGAGCCCATGTTTTCCACCATAACCTAAGGCCAGCCCCTTCCAAGCAAGTGTGAACAATTTGGCCAAACTCCCCCCTACATCCTCCTCCCCAGCTCCAAGTCACCAACCCCGACTCTCGAGCCTGAGAGCGGCGGAGCCCTCACAAGTGTGCTGTAGGCTGGCGGGGCCAGGGTGCAGCCCACCAGGATTCAGGGGTTCTCACATCACCTGCGGTCCCCCACCCCCAGCAGCCGGGCCACTTCTCCATCTTCTGTCAAACTGGATGTGTGTGGACAGGGCAGCCCTCGATCTACCTGGCCTCTCAGCACACCCGCTGCTTGCCACATGGCGAGAGGGAGGTGGAAGTCTGGGGGGATGTCTTGGGCACAAGCATAAATTTCTTTCACCCTTTTAGGCACCCTGGGGACCTGGCCCTGAGATGGGATGCCTCCAGCTATGTCCAGGTGCCAAGTTAGCAGAGAAGTGAGGTACAACTAGGGCTCCTCAAGTAGGCAGGAAATCCCGTCTTGTGTTCCCTGGGATGGAAGTGGAGCAGGAGCCAACACTGGGGACAGCTGGAGTGCGACGTCTGTCAGAGACAGGCTCTCACTTGGAGACCCTGTCCTGGGTCCTGCTCTTGTCTGATCACGGATAACCCAGTGCACAGTGGGTGAATCCCTTCCCTTCTCTGAGCCAGAGCTTCCTCAGCCATAAAAGGGGACATCGACGTGCCTGGCAGGTACTAGGGGTCTATGAGAGCACGTGGCTGCGCCCCAGCCCGGAGATCCCGGAGCAGCTGTCAGAATGTGAGTTTCTTTCCTCCCCAGCCAGCTTCCTGGGAATTATTCTCACATCTCTTTCAGTCCCAGGAAGTGATAATTTGATTTCAGTTTTAAGATTTTTAATGAGCTGCACCTTCATTAACTGACAAATCAGGATGAGCGCAAAGAGACCAAGTCATTAAAATGCGGGGCTTTGGAGTGGCTGGGGACATCTCTGTGCGTGTGCTCGGGGGTTGGCGCCTCACACCCAGCACCCGCTGCGGGGTTCCCATCGCCGTCCCCCTCTCTCTCCCACCTCTGCTCTGTGGCTGCCGGCGGGGACACTTCCTCCTACCAACCCGCCCCGGGCATCGTCGCCGTCCCCGCGGACGGGCGACTCGCGGGCTGGTGCGACCCGCTGGGGATGTGAGGCCACCCCACAGGCTGTGATAAGCGGGGAGTTGGACCCGCGTAGACCGACAGCCCAGATCAACAGGTGGAGGTGGTCTTCCCCCTCCTGCATCACCCGGCAATTTCTTTCTTTCTTTTTTTTTTTGTCCTTTTTGAGACCTGCCGCACCGCACTCAGCCGGTGAGCGCACCGGCCATCCCTATATAGGATCCGAACCGAGTGCGCCACGGGCTCGGCCCACCCCGGCAATTTCTGCCAGCCCCATTCAAGTTCAAGTCCGTCGTGGGAAAGTCTGCCCTCAGCTTTGAAGTGACAAACCGCCCAGCAGCGTCTGCAAAGAGTGGGCGCCATCAGTCCCCCCGCACATCACACACACACAGACACAGACGGACACACACACACACACACACACAGACACACACGCACAGACACAGACGGACACACACACACACACACACACAAACACACAGACACACACACGCACAGACAGACACACAGACACACACACGCACATGCCCGCCCTCCCCACCCCCCTGCCCCTTCCAGGATGCGCGCACGCAGGGGGCTCCGGCCTCTGCCCCCGGCTACACGGTAACGGGGACAGCCCGGCGCGGTGGCCGAGGCACCGGCGCGAGATCGTCCCCCGCGCGCCCCCCAGAAGGGACAGCCGGTCTTTCCCGGTCTTACCTCGCCGGAGCGGCCGCGACCCCCAACCCGCGCCGATGTCCCTCGCCGGCTGGGCGCGAGGGGCGGGAGGTACCGCGCGATGCTGCCCGAGGCGCCCGGCCCGTTCTGTCCGCCCGAGCTGCTCGGCGACAGTGACCGTGGCCGCGGCAGCC
>NW_007729237.1:164554-170394 GCF_000696425.1 Galeopterus variegatus | reverse complement strand
GGAGGGGCGGGGCCTGGGAGGTCCGTGGGCGGGGCCTGGAGGTCCCTGGGCGGGGCCGTGGGCGGGGGCTCCCTGCCCCCGCGCTGCGAGCTGCGGGGGAACTTTGGGACCCGCAGATGCTGCCTCCGCCCCGAGAGGTGAGCACCTCTGGGAGAAGCCCCTTCATGGGGTTTGCAGGTGAAGAGTTGGGGGCCGGGGTGGGAGCGGAGGAACTTTCGGGAGTCGCGTAGGGTTTGGTTGCGAGCCCCTGCCTTGAGTTACACATATCTTAAAATTCCAGGTGCTGCTGCTGCTGCTGCTTTTTGATAACAATGATAAAGATGATGATGATAACGTAACGCCAGCTGTTGTAATTACTGAGCACGTACCGTGTGCTAGACACTGTTTAAAGCCCTTTGCATGTATTAGTCATTTAACCCTCGCAACGATCTCATTTTACAGATGAGAAAACTGAAGCACAAAGTGATGAAGTTTGGGGCCTGAGGACACACAACTGGAAAAAACGGCAGAACCGGATCGCAGCTCAAGTCTGTCTGGCTGCAGGATCTGTGCTTTCAAAGCCCCACTATGCTTTTTTCCTGTGTGGCATTAAGGGAATTGTTTGCCTCTCCAAACTAGAAAACGGAAACATACATAAATAAATGTGGCAACTAACATTTTAAAATTTCTTCTTTCCCAGCTTCTATGTCTCTTATTCTCCGGGCACTGGACGCAAATAGGTGGTCAACGAATACTTGTTAATCAATGACTAATTTGACATCTGCAGCTGGAGCCAGGGTGGCCTGTCCGGCCAGGATGGATGGTGGAACCCAAGGGTTAACTCTTCCTGGCTCGAATGTTTGCCCATCTTCATTTCTCTGAAATGGGAGCCAGACTGATACCCTAGACCAACATATCTGTGCAACTTGCTCACAGACCAGCAGCTTCTGCCCCTGCTTAAGAGAGAAGAATGAGCCGCCAGGACCAGAAGGCCTGTAACGTCCCTACAGACCATGAAGTAGTCAAAGATGTGGAGGGTGTATATGTTCGGGGGCAAAAGTAGGTTGCCAAATAATGACACATCAGCAGTGAACATATTGTTTAAAACTGTAGGGCAGCAGCCTTCACAGAAGCCTCTAAGTTGCTAAGGTCTCCTGACCTGGACGTCATGGGAAGGCATTGTCACATGTAAAGGGGGCCATGTGGAGCAGGGACAACTGAAGATTTTGGAAAAGGATACACCAGGTTTCTAGTCACAGCATTTTTAGGTCTATAAAATTCCCAGCTTTGGGCCGGCCTGGTGGCGCACTGCTACAGTGCGCCGCTTGGGAGTGCAGTGGTGCTCCCGCCGAGGGTTCGGATCCCACATACAGACCGGTTCCCGCTCACTGGCTGAGAGAGGTGTGGGAGCAACACCGAGGGTTGCGATCCCGTTGCCGGTCCCGGTCCGGTACGGGCGCAACACTGAGGGTTGTGATCCGTTGACGGACACGAAAAAAGACAAAAAGGGGAAAAAAAAAAATTCCCAGCTTTTTCTCCCTTTCCTCACCTACCCTGGAGTGTGCCTCCCTCCCCCTGAGTTCCCGGGCATCCCCGTTGATGGGTATCCCCATCTCTCAGTTGGATTGGGTGCCCTCATACGACAAATTCCTAATCCCCACCTCCCCAGACTCTTCTGGATGTCCTACTTCTTTCTGCTTGGCTTGCCATCTTTTGCACTTGGAAAACTCCTATACATCCTTCAAGACCTTATTCAGTTTGCTCCCTCTGACCCAAGAATTCATTTCTTCTTCCTCCTCTGGTCCCAGGAGACATTGTCCAGCTGTCACCAGTATGGCAATGATGAGTTTACTGTCAGTCTCCCCGACTATGCTGTGAGCTCCTTAAAGGCAGAAGGCTGAACACACAGCAAGTGCTCAGTTAGTGTATGCTGATGGGATGACTAAAACTGTCAAGGAGAAAACCACCAAACAAAAGCATGGGTGGAGCTGGATCAGTGATATGAAAAGATGAAAATGGGCGTAGCAGCCAGGAGATGCACCTTTCTCAAGGTCTGCAGTTAATATTCCCAGAGAAGGCCAGAGAGGCTGGCCTGGGGTCCACGTCCTGCTGGTCACCTCTGCTGGGCAGCAGCCATGTGCTCAGGTAACTGAAGAGTGTATGTACAGGGTGGGGGTGAGCAGCCTGCCTGGGGTGGACATGAGATGTGGCTGGAGGAGGGAGTATCTGCCCTCGTGGGCTGATTGAGCATTTCTAGAATACCCACTTGCTCCTCAGATAGGTCCCCTGTTTGATCTGTGTGACCCTGTTCTCTGGGTCATCTTGCAGTGTCCATGGTGAAAGTAACAGATCGATTGCCTGCAGAGGACCCCCTTTAAAAGGGAAATTCATTTTCAGGGGTGCTTACAGCCTCCTCCCCTGTCATTCTGCCTGAGGCAAACGGGGCAGGCCTCACAACATGGGTGGTTGAGAGAAAAGGCATTTGGATTAGATGGAGTGAGGTCTTCAACCTGGCTCTGCTCCTGACTAGGTGTGTGACCTAGGAAGTTACCTAACCTCTCTGAGCTTCAGTTCACTCCTCTATAACCAGGCTGGCTTCATGGGTATGCAGCTTGTGCAGTCACACAGTCCTGCTCTTCAGAAGGCTTTGTGTTTGTTTTAATGATTTGCTTTTGCCATCTTGAACTTCTTAATCATTTTTGAAGGGGCTGCATTTTCAGTTTTGCATTGGATCCCACAGAATTATGTAGGTGGTGCTGGTGATATCAGCAGCCTCACTGGGTTACTGTGACACTTGAGTGAGATCCTGTCTGTCACATGGTAGGCTGTCAACAGAAGCTGGTTTCCCTTCCTCTGATCTGGGGGTAAAAGAGGAAAATCAGGTAGACAGAGGGACGGGGTGGAGTTTCAAGCAGAGAGGCCAGCATGGACAAAGGCCAGAGAACAGGAAATTACATTCAGGGAAAGGTGAGTGGCTGGGGTAGGGTGGGCGTGGGAGGTGGAGGGAGATAAGACGGAAGGGACAGGTTGGGACCAGAGTGTGAAAGTCCTTCTGGTTCTTTTAAGGAGTTCGGCCTTCAAGAGGCTTGTGGACAGGGAGCCCCGGGAAGAGAAGGTGGGTGGGCACTAAACACCAACATCCTTGCCCCGCAGCTCGGCTGTGGACGGTTCAGATAATGAGACGCGGTGGGTGGCGTGGGCGGGAGCGCTGCTTGGGGACTGCCAATGCCGCATGTTTGAAATGTTCGCTGTAGACATAATGGGAAAACGCTGTAGGTATAAAAGCTGGCAGCTGTGCTTGGGGACTTGGGGACTCCAGGTCTGATGAATAATGGAGCAGCCCTTCCTCCCTGGATCTCTTTTTCTATCCTTTCAATAATTCATGGCATCCCCATTAATTGGGGAGTTTCATAAAACCTCAGCTTTCTCTGAATCCTGGGCCAATCTGAGCCAATCTGATGGCTTTGTGCATTAGGTCTTAGTGGGAAACACACACCCACATGCACGCTCAGCTTTGCAGAATGTGCCTTGTGTAGGCGTTAAGGAAAACACCCAGTTGTGTCTGGGAGGAGGGAAGTCTTCCAACCAGGCAGCCTCCTCCCAGCTCCTTGGAGGTGTAGGTGGTGACATGTGTCCCTGCCAGGTGGAAGTTTCTGGAGCCACTGAGCGCTTTGCCAGCCTATTCTCCCTGCCTTGGGATTGTGGAGACAGGTGTCAAGGCGGTGCTTCCGTCACTGAATACCCACATGATGACGAGGAGTTGAACCTCCTTGCTGACCTCTGATAGACACGTGTCATGAGCAAAACAAAAGTTTGCTGTTTTAAGCCACTGCGATTGGGAGGGTCGTCTTTACCGCTGCAGAACATAGTCTAACCCAATTCCTCTCTCCCTTCCTCCTCCCCTCCTCACGCCCTGTAGTACCCACTGACATTTGGTTCTCATGACAACCCTCTGAGCTAGGACATTCCTACCTCCTAGTTCCACGAGAGAAAATGGAGGTTTGAAGAGGCGATTTGCCCTAGAAGTGGCCGAGTTACAGGGCTCGGAGGAGAATGGCACGTTCTGGCTCCATGTGCGTCAGCATCACCCAGGCCATGTGTGGGCGCAACCGCCAGGAGCTCCGGGCCGGCTGTCAGGGCCCCGGTGCATGGGAGCTGCCTCACAGCCGTGGTTCCGGGGGGTGGGCGAGCAGGGAAGGCTGGGGCAGCGGGGTCACTGGCCAGGAGGCTCAAGGAACAAGAGCCTGATTCTCCTTTCTTCCTTCTGAGGGAGGCTGGGTCACCACGTGGCACGTCCTGTCTGAGCTGGTGCATGGGGGCCTAGGAGGTGGGGCTGTGCTCTGGGATGAGCTAACCCCTGGTGAGGTTGCCTACGTGCCAGCCCTTCCTTGCCTGTGGATTCAGTCTTGTAAGTGTCCCTCTTTTTCTCTTGGACTTGACCTTGCTGAGAGATGATGGGGGAGTCAGCAAGGACATTGGCTCTGCCTACCCCTGCCCCGCTCATTCCGCCCTCACCACAGCACGGTGCGGTCTGAGCTGTTCCCCACGCCCCCTCCCAGCCGACGCCCCTCTCCTCTCCACGGCCCCCTGAGTGCCTTGTCAGGGCGTCCTGTGTGGCATGCTAAGAACCGGCTTCTTTTCTTCAATGAGAATGTGCTCTATAGTCTTCTCCATGCAGCAGAGTGTGAAGCCTGGGAGCTTTTCAGACAGCCATCCGCGTCCCTGCCGGGTGACTGAGCAGCCACTTGTATTCCCACTGGCTGGTCTCCAAGCTGCCCTCCCTGTTCCCCTAAGACCAGCTGTTCAGCCTCTGCCCTCATAATTTGTCCCCTTGGTAACAGATTATTGCTTATAAAACAGTTCCAAGGGCAGGGAAGCCCATCAGCATAATGAGGGCTCCTCTCCGTTCAGACTGCTGAGAAAGTTACAGGACGCTAAAGGAAATGTCATCGAGTAATGGCCCTGGATGGCGCAGAATTAACAGATTATTGCTTATAAAACAGTTCCAAGGGCAGGGAAGCCCATCAGCATAATGAGGGCGCCTCTCCGTTCAGACTGCTGAGAAAGTTACAGGACGCTAAAGGAAATGTCATCGAGTAATGGCTCTGGATGGCGCAGAACACATCAGGGGCAGGGAAGAAAGAAACCCTGGCAGGGAAAGCCTGAAGGCGGCCCAGGAAGAGGCGCTCGCACAGGTCAGCACTTGGACAGCTCCCCTCAGGGCTAAGGAACCGGTGGCCTGGGGAGCACAGCCCCCGAGCCCCAGACTTTTCCTTTTTCTCTACTGAACCCTGTAAAACTTCTCTGACGACTTGTGTCCTGGGCCTCAGAGAGACACCAATGTCATTTTATAAGCTAATCCATGCCACCATCAGCATGAATTCCCATGGGCTAAGGTATTAGTTAGAGAGGCCAGGTAACATATGCACAGTTCCTTGGAGAACTTCTTCAGAGTTGGCTCAGGAGAAGAGTGGCCACAGTGGCTGTCAGCTCAGCAAGCTTGTCAATGGTTCCAAGGAAAAGGGGGCAGCTCAGGCCACCTAAGATGGGGTCAAGTCACGGGCTGCCTGGCACAGGCAAAGTGCACAGGGTGCACATAAGTTGCACGGTGGGAGGACGTCTCCCAAAACAAACCCAAGAGCCCCGGAGGGTAGGGAGGGGGATGGCAGTGAGGGGAAAGGGGGGCAGGAAATGAGAGCATTTCCATGTATTGCAGAACAAAGGAAGTACAGCCAGCCTCATGCCACTTCCCCAATTACCTGGCTCCTGGGATGACAGAAAATAGCCTCTTAAATAGCCATTTCCTAGCTTTGAAGTTAATGAAAAAAGCTTTGAGAGAGTGTTTTGGTTTTTTTTAGGCA
>NW_007729237.1:156879-164363 GCF_000696425.1 Galeopterus variegatus | reverse complement strand
TAGCCTCTTAAATAGCCATTTCCTAGCTTTGAAGTTAATGAAAAAAGCTTTGAGAGAGTGTTTTGGTTTTTTTTAGGCATGTGGCATCTGGGAAGGTGGCATTGTGAGGAGCCAGCCAGCAGGGGTGGCGGCATGGCAGAGGTGCCCGCTCCGGCCGTGACCATGCCTGTCAGCCCCAGGTCTGCTTAAGGGGCCCGCCAGGTCTCATCCCAGGCTGGGCCAGATCCCCAGCCCCAGGTAGTGGTTAAAACTTGAGAAAAGGGTGATTCTGTGAGGACAGCTTTCTGTGGGGCAGTGTGGCAGCATGGATCAAAAGCACTGAAACTGTTCACACGCTTCGACCCAGTGATCACTTTTCTAGGAGTCTAATTATCAATGTTCACTGCAGCTTTATGATGGAGATGAATATGAAAATCCCTAAATATCTACAATTAGGGAATTAATTAGGTTTTGTAAGTTATACCCACAGGCTGGTATATTATGTAGCCATAATAAATCAAGTTTTCAGTCAAATGGTCACAGTATAACGTTAAATACAATTCAGGACAAACACTATATAATGCGATCCACTTTGTGAGAAGGTAAAATTATGTACATACAGACACAGAGAAAAATAATAAAGGACCAGAAGGAAATATCCTAAAGTGCTAGCAGCTGTTCACCTTGGAAGAGACACTGCAAGTGATAATTATATTCTTCTTCGTACTTTCCTACATCATTCAAGTTCTTTTCACCACAAACATCATCAGAAAAAATAACATTTATTTTCATTTTTTTTATATTGTGGTAAAATATACATAAAATAAAATTGAATACTTTAAGCATTTTTAAAGTATACAGTTCATTAGTATTAAGTACATGTACATTATTGTGTCACCATCCCCATCATAAAACACATCTAGAATGTGACTTGAAGTTTTCTGTATGGATTGGCATAGAGGGCTGGAAGCTAGATCTTCAAATTACCACATGGACATCTCTTACAGTTCATTAGTATTAAGTACATGTACATTATTGTGTCACCATCCCCATCATAAAACACATTTAGAATGTGACTTGAAGTTTTCTGTATGGATTGGCATAGAGGGCTGGAAGCTAGATCTTCAAATTACCACATGGACATCTCTTGATGATGTCCCAAAGTTTACTCGAAAAAGGACTAGGGTCTGGTCCACAGAAACATTGACGTTGGCAGTATCGGTCAGGACTGTTTTGGTTGCAAGTGAGAGAAAACCCAGAGAGTGAATGAGTTGACGTATGTCACTGGCACCTAGACTGACAGAGTGCGGTGAAAACAGGTCCTCAGAGGAAAACTTGGGGACGGCTACTAGAAGAAACAAATGCTATTTACCAAATCAACAGATGCCTGTCACGTAGAGGTTAAGAAAGAATTCTCTTAAAATGCACCCTCCTGGCCCCCTGCCCAGGCTGGTATAACGATGATGCTATTTTTATAATAAAGAAAAACAATTTTATTAAAGTGAAATTATGAATTCATAATTTAAAATTAACCGTTTAAAAGCAAGCAACTCAGTGTCATCTAGCACATTCACAACGTTGTACAACCATCACCTCTACTTAGGTCTAAAACACCTTATCCCAAAAAGAAATATCGAGCTCATTCCCTCCTCCCCAACCTCTGGCCACCGCCAACTTGCATTGTGTCTATGGAGTTAAGTATTCTAGATACTTCATATAAATGGAATCATACAAATAAAACCCTTTGTGTCCGGCTCCTTTCACTTAGCATACATTTTTGAGGTTCATCCACTTCGCAGTTTGCATTTGTACTTCATTGCTTTTCATGACCGAATAATAGTCCATTGAATATATATCACGGTTTATTTATCCATTCTTCCGCCGATGGGCTTGGAGATGTTCCACCTTTGGGCTACCGTGAATAGTGCTGCTGTGAGCATCGGTGTCCGTGTACTTGCTGGCACACCTGTGTTCAGGTCTATTGAGTATGTACCTTGCAGTGGAATTGCTAGATCACCTGGTTATTCTGTTTAACTTTTAAAGGAACTGACACGTTACTTTCCCCAGTGGCTGCACCGTTTTACGTTCCCACCAGCCATGTGTGAAGGCTCCAGTTGCTCCACATCCTTGCCAACATTTGGTTATTTTCATTTTTTGGGTTATAGCCATCCTAGTGGGTGTGGAGTGTAGACACTGGTGTTTGGTACAAGGATTCTAAGGAGATGGTTAGTGATGGTGACAATGGCAGTGACAGATGGGCGGAGCTGGTCCCCCATATCTGAGCAATGTGCCAGCTCTGACCGTCCTTTCAGAGATAGCAAAGGACTGCAGGATTCACTTCGGCTCGGTTCTCAGAAGTGGGGCTCTGTCTGGGCATGGCAGATAAGGCCTCTCAGAAAACAGGCCTGCCTCTGGTTACCTGGACGCCTCTTGATTAAGAATGATGAATCCTTCAGCCATCACTTGTAAGGACCATAGATTCTGGTCTGACATGGGGATAGAAAAGATCCCCATTTCCTCAACAACTGCCATCCACTGACAAATGCCTGAAATTGCCTGGCAGAGTTTCTGCCTTTTTGTAGGAGAGTTTAGCACAGGCTGTACTTCCAGCCCCCTTTTAAGACAATGATGACAGATGGCCCCAGGCAGAAGGACAGACTGCTTGCAGCTGGGGATGACCGGCTCAGGAGCTCGGCCCCAAGGAAGCGGTGTCCCTGCTCACCTGTAAGTCATTTACACCACAGCGACTAGGGAAACCTTACAGCTGATTAGGGATGTGCACTTTGGAAAAAAATGGGTCTGACATGAAATGCCATCTCTGTCTGCCACCAACTATTGAGTGACTTTGGTAAATTACTTGATCCCTCTGTTTTGGATTCATCATTTGAAAAATGGGCATAATGTTCATAGTACCCACCTCAAGGGACTGTTGAGAGAATAAAGGAGACAATATATTTTTTAATAATACTCCTTTTTGCCACAGGGCCTGGCAAAAAGCAGTAAATGATAGCTTGTTATGTATGTTTTAATGCATGTGGAATTATAAATCCCTCTGGGGAGGTGCTGAGTTTCCAGTTCATTCCCTGTATCTGCTGAAGGACCCAGCACTTTGCTGAGAGCAGGTGTTGGCAGCACGAGAGCACAGGACAGGCAGAGAGGGAACAAGGAGGAAAGATGTTTTCTGGGCGCCGCTGGTGTACCTGGCGCTGAGCAACCTGGATGTGCCAGGACCTCTGCGTGGCCCACCCGGAGCGTGGGTGGTGGGCAGGCGGGCGCTATCCTCCCCGGGGCAGGGGGTTGGGGAGCTAGCTTATGTCTCTGCTGGTCGGGGTGTCTGCTGTGACTCTGCAGGCATTGCCCTGTCCCATCCACCTGTGGCCGTGGTCAGAAAGGTCCTGGCTCAGGTCAGGACCGCTCAGCGTCTTCTCTAAGCTGCGTAAGCGCTGACTCTGGAGAGGGCTTGGAGTCTTCCGCTGCTAGAGGAGGAGCGGGAGATTCAACCTCTAACTCACTGCTTTATTGTCACGGCTTGGAGGAGGGGCAGAGACCTCCAACCCTCCCCGTGGGAAGGAAGCAGCAGCCGCACGTCCCCTGGAGTGTAGGACAAACCCCAGCACCTCGGTCTTCCTGGCACTTCTCAGCCTCAGAACTATGAACGTTTCGCTGAGAGGTGGCGGCTGCCCTGTGCACTGTGGGACGTTTAGCAGCATCTCTGGCCTCCTACCCCACTACATGCCAGTGGCAGTCCCTCCCCAACTGTGACAGGAAAAATATCTCCAGACATCGCCAAATGTCCCCTGGGGCCAGAATCACCCCTGGTTGAAAACTGCTAGGCCCGATGCTAACTGAGACTCTTTTCTGCCTGGACTTGTGCTGGCTTCAAAGCAGAGAAGGGGGTGAACTGTGGCCCTATCGGTGTGGGCAAGGCTACCCTGGCTCTGAATTCTGCTGAATTTCTCCACCAGTGAGAGAAACAGACACCCCCACCGCCGCTTTTTTTTGGTTACCTACGAGCAAAACATCTCACCACAGCAAGTCTTAGTCTTCTTGCAGAAACAATGAGGTCTGGTGTCACCCAAGGACAGAGACATGGGCTGGGGGTGACCCAGGCACAGTGCTCCCCACTGCAGGGGCAGCACGCTTCTAGTCGGTGGACTGTGCTCCAGATTGGCTCGCCAGAGGCACGGAGGCTGCTTAGGTTGGGAGAACTGGATGTGTTTCCACCCATGCATCAGCCCCTGCATGTCGTGGCAGAGATTCGTGAAGCACATCGGAAAGGAAGAAACATCTCTCCCTCCTCTCGGAGGTGCCCTGCCCGTGCCCCACTCGGCCCATCCCCATTAGTGGCTCCCTGCCCTATCCTGTGACTCACTCTCTGTAGGCCCTGAGATTAGAAAACCTGTTAACTGTCCAGGTCAGCTGTAACCCACAAGCACACCCTGGGCCTGAAGTCCTTCCTGCCAACAGTGAGGGGCTGTGACTAGATCAGCGGTTCTCAGCTGGGGTGATCGTGCTCCGCAGGGCACATTTGGCAAGGTCTGGAGATATATGGGGGAAGGGGGGAATCATTACTGGTATCTAGTGGGCAGACGCCAGGGATGCTGTTAAACATTCTACCATGGGCTGGCCCCGTGGCTCACTTGGGAGAGTGCGGCATTGGTGGCGCCAAGGCCGCGGGTTCGGATCCTATATAGGGATGGCCGGTGTGCTCACTGGCTGAGCGTGGTGCTGACCACACTGTGCCGAGGGTTGCCATCCCCTTACCGGTCAAAAAAAAAAAAAATTCTACCACGCACAAGACCATCCCCCACAACAAAGAATAATGCAGCCCCAAATGTCCATAGTGCCAAGGTTGAGAAGCACTGAGATAAATACCAGATTCACATGCTTAGAGTGGGAGAGGGGCAGCTCCCAAAAGGTGAGGTGGGGAGGGGCAGGTGGCGGGGCTGTCAGTAGGTGAAGAGAGGCAGATTGCTGGGGCTGTGCAGCTGCTTTGCATGGTCGTGGTTTATGTCCATGGCCCCAGCAGAATCAACAGCTCTTTCACTTTCCTACTGTCGTGGTTTGGACAATTAGTTATATAGTCACCCTATCACTAGGTGGCACAGCAGCCACTCCCTATGGGGACAAAAGCTCCTGGACAAGGGGACAGTTTCTGCTCCCTTCAAATTACAGCCAAACCTGGAGACTGGTGAGTGTCAGGTGCCTGGGAAGGGGACAGGAACCTTCACAGACACAGAAATCTCAGAGGCCTTTGGAACCAAATGATCCGGTCAACTCACAAAATGATCACTCTGCATTTTTCCAGTCTAACAAAATTTCCCAGTGTCTCCTCTCTGGCCTCTTATCTTTTCTCCATATTTAGATTAATGTTTTTGTTCTGTTTGGTTTTGCCATACATTGCTCTTGCTGCGGCAGTGTATTTCCAGCCAGTGGTCCCTGGGTAAGGACGTCCTCTGGAGAAACCACACAGAATGGTGTTGAGGGTTGCGATCCGTTGCCGGACACGAAAAAAGACAAAAAAAATAAATAAATAAAATAAATAAATAAATAAAAAGTTTTAAAAAGAGAGAGAGAGAAGCTGAGAAGTTTACATGAGTGACAGAAAAAAATCCGGCTCCCAGAGCTGCCTCAGTTACACAGAGTTCCAGTGCCAGCCCCTGGTTGGGTCCATCTGTGTTTATTACAACCTAAAGAGCCTGAGCAGAACGAACTCCTAGCCCTTAAGTCTTTATGTGCATTTTTGGTTATTTCCTTAGAAAAAAATCCCTCAAAGCAGAATTGCTGTGGGTGAGCACATTTTAAAGACTCTTGTTACTTTATGCCAAATTGCCCTCCAAAAAGATTGTACCAATTTATATCCCCACCAGCAGGGTATGAGAGGGCCGGCTTCCCCAACTCTTGCCAAAATCGGGTTTTAATCTTTAAAGAAGGCTTACTGTTTGCCAAGTTGACAGATAAAACATGGTATCTTGTTCTTTTTCTTTCAGGAATTCTAAATTCCTTTTTGGACCAAGTTGAACCACATAATTGGCTGTAGACTTGGGTTGAGCTTCTCCATCAGTCACCTTCATGAAGGTGCACTTGAACGTTATGCTCCTAACATGATGAAGCTCACTATCGAAAGGACAGGTAACATTTGCCACTGCATTTGTTTTTTTAAAAAAACCCAAATGTTGCTGAGGACATTATTTCTTATATTGCTCGGTGTCTCTTGTATGTAATAAAATCACACCTGGGTCATTACTTTTGCAATTCCGTGCTAGGAAAGTCTTTCTTTCCTGGAGGGACGCATATGGTTCCTCTTTTCCAGTAATGAGAACCATATAACTGATCACGGTTTCTACTTTTTATTCGACTGCTAAGAAATGCAAAGCCAAGTTTGAGGATCAATGATAGCAATTTTGTTGACTCTTGTGGAAAATAGCTGTCTTAACTGCCCTTGATCCCAACCTTCCATTTCTATTCTATTATGCATTTGAAGTGCTTTACTTGCAAGCCACTTCAAATCTTGTAGAAAGAGGCAAAAGCCAAAAATGTGCTTGACCATGAGCTCTGGTAATCACTGCATCCCTAACAGGTCGATCAGTCCTGGTACCTTTATGATCGTCACATAAGTGTTTGTTGAATGAATGAATGAATGAATGAATGAAGGCACTTGACAACAAACCAACTAAGACATTGAAAAGAAACACTAGTTACTAGTTGACCTGAGAGCAAGAAAATATCACTATGGAAAACAGAGTTTCAAGAAGCAAAACAGGAAATAAGTGCCAAGAATCCCAAAATGTTGAGTCATTGTATCCCTGGAAATTCACCTGAGGAAATAATTCAAAATGCATTTAAAATTTTAGGAACAAAGGTGTTTACCAATGAGTTGTTCAAAAATAATTTAAAAACTGAAAAAAAAAAGTTCCAAGAATAGAGGAATTAGTAAGAAAATGTTGGTGATTTGTATAATGGAAAGGAGTAGCCATTTAAAATATTCAGAACAAAGATTTTTTAATGACTAGAAGAAAAATGTATGAAATAATACATGAAAAATCAGGACAAAGAATTGTATACTCATTAGATTCTCCACAATGTAAGATAATGTGCATAGGAGGAAGGAAATAAACTAAAATGCTGACAATGAATATTTGTTGTTTTAAGTTGCTAAGTTTTGGAATAATTTGTTATGCAGCAGTAGATGCCTAATACACATGGCAACTATTGACTCTGTGTGCAAGTATGTATAGTGTGTGTGTGTGTGTGTGTGTGTGTGTGTGTTTAACTTTGAAATGACTCATTGGTTAAAAATTAGAAGTCACTGTTTCCTTTGTTTCTGAGTGCATTTTGACAATATGTAGCAAAAGCCCTAAAAAGGTTCCTAGCCATTGAGGAAGAATCCAACTTTTTTTTTTTTTTCCTTTTTGTCTTTTTTCGTGACCGGCAATGGATCGCAACCCTCAGTGTCGCGCCCATACCGGACCGGGACCGGCAACGGGATCGCAACCCTCGGTGTT
>NW_007729237.1:143937-155994 GCF_000696425.1 Galeopterus variegatus | reverse complement strand
ACCTTCGATGCCCCCCCCATCCCGGACCGGGGCCCGCTACGGGATCCCATCCCTCGTTGTTGCGCCCGCCCCTCACTCAGCCAATGAGCTGCCGGTCTGTATGTGGGATCCGAACCCTCAGCGGGAGCGCCGCCGCGCTCCCAAGCGGCGCACTGTAGCAGTGCGCCACCGGGCCAGCCCGCAACTTTTTATCCTAAGGAAATGGAAACTTCCCACCAGAATGCAATCCACAAGAGCAGAGATATTTGTTGGTTTGGTTTCTTGCTGTATCTTCATCACTTAGAACAGTAGTACACAGTATCTAGTAGGGACTCAATATTTCTTGAATGAATAAATTAAATATTTGGTCAAGTGTATGAAGATATAAAGGTAAGGATGTTCATCACAATATTGTTTATGATAGTTAAAAAAAAAAATTGAGCACCCCCTAGATGTTAGGACATGTAGATGAAAAGCAGATGATGGGTTAGGATAAATTATTATGCATATGTACAAAATGGAATACTTTGCAGCCCTTAAACACAATTATATGGGATGATCTGTAATCTGCAGTGAAATCTTTCTTACTTGATGTCCACTGAATGAGCTACTGGATTAATGAACATTTTTTTCTTTTCTCCACTAAACACTAAATAATTCCCATGACATGATGAACATCTTATTTTCCTCAAATTCCTATTTTCTCATATGTCCATGCAATTTTGCTTCCACTGAGACCACGAGTTAATCACTCCCCAAACTTCTGACACCTACTATCCTTGCTTCGTAGTAAGTAATTTAAGCAAATGCCACATAAACTGATGAAGTTCAAGAGACAATAGAGTTGTTTCAGTGAACACAGAATGCCACGTTGAAGAAAGAGAATAAAGATGAGTTTTAAAACGCCTATAGAGCCAGTTGTGGGCAAGGCCCTATAGAAGATTGCAAAATATTGCAACAATCTGATACAGGAGGTGCTCAGTTTCCTTGGGCTGTGGTTTCAGGACATGCCTCTGGGTTTCCAACCACTCCCTGAGGTCTGAAGCCCCTCCTCTGGTCTCTCCCCTGGAGGAAACTTACTGTTGCCAGTTAGACTTATTTTCAGCATCAACAGGGGAAAATGAGACCACAGAGGACTGGCTTATGCAAATCTAGTGGCTGAGCATGCTCAATAGAGAGCACAGAACATTCTTGAATATGCCTGGTGCATGTGATAGGGTCTGACCAACGAACACTCTCCAGGAAGAGACTGAGCATGTGCAGGACTAAATGTTGCATAACTGGAAGCCATCCCCTTAATTGAATATTCATTACATAGAGAAACTATAAAAGCCAAATCCCAGATTAAGGTGGGGTTGTTGTTCACTTTCCTGGAGGTACCCAGTGCTTCCTGGGGTGAGGTATGTGTGCTTTACTTTGTATCAGACTTTGTCTCCAAGCGGCTGCTCATTCTCTTAAGCCATCCTGCACTTCGTACTGGACTTTCAGTCTGTTTTTCTTGCTTTTGTGTTAGACTTGATGTCTGTACTGAACTTACTTTTGTGTTAAACTTGGTGTGGGCCCTGCTCAGTCTCTGGGCTGTGCCACAGTCTCTCTGTGGAACCTGTATTTCTTAATTGTTATATTAAACTTGTTCTCACTGTGTACTGTGATTCTGACCTTGAATTCTTTCCTGTGGTGCAGTCAAGAACCCAGTTAAGAGGACTGGGTGAGTTAGGACCGACTATCGAGCCCCCCAGACCCTACCTCCAACATCAAGTCTATACATCTAGATATATATAAATGTAATATATAGGTATAGTTTATGCAAGAAAGATACCCCATTCAGAAGCCCTCATCCTTTCTGAATGGTTGTGCATTTGTAAGTGTTTAAATTACAATAAAATGTTTAAAGTACGTGTGTAGCAGTATCTGTGAGCCCTGCTTTAGAGGACCAGCTTTGATTCCCAGTGGAGTATGAAGAGGGCTTTGCTGTACAGTCACGAAAAGATAACAAGATAAGTCATAACGATTAAATGAAGTGAGCAAATTAACAAGCAATTTTAGCACGACAGTAGCTGTCTTGGGTAGTGGGATTTTCTTTTCCTTGTCTGTATTAGCTACAATAATCAGGTGTTATTTTTATAAATTTTCTTATGAAGTAAAGCATTCCTATAGTATTTTGATCCAACCATGCCCAGCCTTTCCTCCCTAAGCTGCCCATTGCTAAATAATTGAGCTATTTCATTTTGACAAGTCCCCTATCCACTAGGTGATGCTTGCTTCGGATTGTTTCTGCCTCCTGGGTAGCAGTGGGGAGGTCTCGACACCAAGGCTGTCCCGTGATGGGAGAGTGGGCCCCAGGGCCAGCCAGCTAGTCTAGCCAGCTGTTCCTTCCTCCTGCGCCAGCCAGGTGGGGGTGGCTGCAAAGGTACCTGTTGGGTTCTGAAAACTGTGGTGCTATTTTTCTCTCTCCTCCCACGCCCAGACAGCTTTTTTTAAAAGTCAGGAGAAGGAGCCTGAAGGTGGGAGAGATGCTTCTGGAAATAGTTACAGAAGGGCATCCAGTCTCATAGGCATCAGTCAGCCAAGAGAAGGAAACTTGCCCCTTGGTAATGGGATGGGCTTTGAAGGAAGCCATCAAGGGGGAGAAGACCCTCAGGGGGCTCTGGTCCTGCATCCTCCCGCCCATTGCTGCATCTTTGATCCCCCCTAGCAGGCAAGGTCAGGAAGATCAGAGACCGGATTTCCAGCCCTGCTGTGCTGCTTAGGAGCTATGTAACTGGAAGCTGGTTGGTTACCCTTGGCCCTGGTTTCCCCATCTTCAAGAAGTGAACAATGATCACTATCCAATGGAGGTGCCACGAGGATTAAATGACAGGATTATGTTCAGATTACACTTTAAGTGCTGGATGCGTTAGCCCTTCCCCTCCCGCCTGCTTGCTGGTTTCTGCTTGTTAGTGAGCTCCCCTTTCCAGCCTCTCCATCCCACCGCAGCCTCCCTGCCTACCCCCACAGGAAGGTGTTGGGCATGCTCACATCTCTGCTCCTCCAGTTGGCTCGGTTTGTCTGGTGTTGCTCACCTCGGTATTGTTATTTAACCTCCCTGGACCTCCCTTTCCTCTTCTGTAAAATGGGCATGGCAAATAGGACCTACCTGGGGTGGGGGATTTATTTTATTTTATGTTTTTTAAAAAGATGACTGGTAAGGGGATCTCAACCCTTGGCTTGGTGTCGTCCGCACCACACTCACCCAGTGAGCCAACCGGCCATCCCTATATAGGATCCGAACCCATGGCCTTGGTGTTATCAGCACCGCACTCTCCTGAGTGAGCCACGGGCCAGACCGGGTGGCTTTAAATAAATGCAGTAAAGTAACTAGAAGAGCGCCTGGCACGCTTCTGGTGCTTGCTCGGCATGCCCACGTGCATGGCCGTGTTCTCGTATTTGTAATCTGCTTTGTACTTTGTTGCCAGTTTTACCTGTGTCTGATGCATCCTTGAGCCCACCGTGAACTCTTTCATTCTCCAAAACCGTATTCTACTTTCCTCTCTTATGCCTAGAATAGGCCTTTTTATTGAATTAGCTTTCTTAAAAAAAGAATCTCGGGAGACATCCAGTTCTGCTTTCTGAGAGCCAAAAGCACGTCTCGCCCACTCCCTGCAGGCAATGCCCGCTGCCTGTGATGTGCACTCTCGGGACGGGTACAGCCGGTGAAAATAGATGGCCTTTGCCCGCATGCATTAGCATTTTAGCTGAGCCATAATTTCACTGCCAGAGCACACAATGGGCCCAAGAAAAAGCTCAGGGCATTAAATGATTGCTCAAGTGTAACCGCAGGCAGCCATTGGCTCTCGATTCTGGGCTGAAGGACAGAGACTGAGATCTTGTGTTTCTGAGGCATAAGCTCATGATAAGTTTTTGAGGAATAATCTTTAATTCTTGTGTGTATATCCTGTCTCCTTAATTAGTTTGTGAATGCCTTGAGGGCAGAGACCATGGCCTAGTAATGGTTTCTGTAACACCTTGCTAGACTCTAAGCAGTCTTGGGATTCACTCATTCACTCACTGATTCAACAAACATTCTGAGCCCCTCCCAGGTGCCAGGCATTGCTCTAGGTGCTGGGATCTAGCAGTGAACAGGATGGGCATGTCGGCTCCTTTGTAGAGCTTGTATTCTGATGGGAAAAGACACACAGACACAAACAAGTCAGCATTTCTCTGAGCTCCCTCTCCTAACCATTGACCCTGTGTGCCAAGAACCTGGTAGGCTATAGGAAGGTTTGGGTGATGGGAAGCCATTGGAGGGCTTTAAATAGGAAAGGACTTGCTCAGACAAGGGCCTGTGGCTGCTGTGCAGAGAGGGCCACGAGGGATCAGGGGCGATGGAGCCCGGTTGAAGGACCTGGAACACGTTTCAGAACAGGGCTTTTTTTTTTGTCCTTTTTGAGACTGGCCGCACCGCGCTCAGCCAGTGAGTGCTGTGAGCGCACCAGTCATCCCTATATAGGATCCGAACCTGGGCTCGGCCCCAGAACAGGGTTTTCAACAGCAGCACCACTGACATTTTGGCAGAGATAATGCTTTGTTGGCGGGGGGTGGGGGGGTTGTCCTGTGCACCGTAGGATGTTTAGCAGCACCCCTGGTCTCTACCAACTAGATGCCAGTAGCATATCCCCTGACTCATGAGAAAATGTCTTTAGACATTGCCAAATGCCCCTGGGGGGAAAATGACTCCCAGTTGAGAACCCCGACATGGAGTAAACCCAATAACCCCTGCTGATGAACACGGTGTTAATGGGCAGCGGTGGGCTTGGGAGGGTGAGCTCCATATGGTACAGCAGGACTAGTGTCTGAGCTTCCACTCTGGGTGGCACACGGTACTCCTGTAAAGATAACTGTCCACCGCCTAGTGCCAGCCATATGGATCCAGCTGTGCCTGAGGCTTCCCTGCATGGGTAAGTTTTGGTGGACAGACTCAGGCCCTCCCGGCCATGGCTGCTTCTGAGAATGCTGCTCTGTGCAAGATGGCACACTACACTCACTCTTCATGGCAGGAAAAAAATGAAATAAAACACACTGGCGGAAGCTCAGGGCATGCTAAAAAGACACTAAGCTGCTCTTCCCACTGCCACCATGCTAGGCAATGTGAGGACAGCCGCAAGCCACATTCGTATGTAATATCAGCCAGCCCAGACTGAAGTTCAGGGCCATCCCTCGAGCCAGGCAGCACACTGCTCTGAGGGCTCTAGAAGTGCCTTTGCTTTTCCTCAAAATACTTCTCCCCTGGCCCTTGCATCAGCAGCTGAAAGACCCTTAATGTCCAGGTTAAGGACGACAGCAGCCTCTTGGGGATGGAACATTAACCTTGTGGACACTAACGCTTGGGTAACCTACTTAGTTGGGCGGTGCTGGGACAACAGGGCCTTGAGGGAAGGGACGGTGGGACAGGCAGGTCTGGATACGAGTGGGTTAGAGCGGGTGGGCTAGGTGGGCCGCTGTAGGATTGTGGGCTATGGGGCGGGGGGCAGCCATGGAGTAAGGCTGTGAGTGGAGGGGAGAGCATCCCCCCAAAAGAGGCGAGGAAGTGGGCAAAGACAAATTTTGCCAAGTCCGATCCTCGGCTTTTAGAAATCATCGTTTGTTGTTTTCATTCTTTTTGAGGTGTTTTGCCTCGATAGCATTGAGGTTTTTTTTTTTTTTTTTTTTTCCTTTTTGCCTTTTTTCGTGACCGGCAACGGATCGCAACCCTCAGTGTCGCGCCCGTACCGGACCGGGACCGGCAACGGGATCGCAACCCTCGGTGTTGCTCCCGCACCTCGCTCAGCCAGTGAGCGGCCGGTCTGCATGTGGGATCCGAACCCTCAGCGGGAGCGCTGCCACGCTTCCCAGGCGGCGCACTGCGGGCCGGCCCATCCTTTTTGTCTTTTTTACTGACCGGCAACGGGATCGCAACCCTTGGTGTTGCGCCCGCACCGCGCTCAGCCAGTGAGCGGGAACCGGTCTCCACATGGGATCCGAACCCTCGGCGGGAGCGCTGCCACACTCCCAAGTGGCGCACTCTCAAGCGGCGCACTCTCCAGTGCGCCACCGGGCCGGCCCAGCATTGAGTTTTAGAACACTGGGGGTTTTTGAATGTTCCACATTTGAAAATTTCCCCCAATTTTTCACCCATAAATAAATATATGATATGGGCTGCTGATACTAAAACTGGGGACGGTCCTGAAGCCGAATCCAAAATGTGGCCAACAGGATGTGTGAAAAATATCTATTTCCAGAGAAAAATTCTCAAGATGTGGGCTGAATTCCTTCTGGAATCTTTCTTTCCAGGGGAAGGGGATTCTCCATCCTCGGATGCTGTGCTCATCAGCTGCTGTGTGCCCTGCAGTCTGGGTTGCAGGACTGTCAGATCCATGCAGGCAGGGGCCACCCCAGTGCTGGAACAACTCCTGGCTCTGAACAGGTGCTCCATGAATGGTGGGCAAATGAATGAGCGAATGACCTGCCACTACCCCAGTACCCGTTTGGGCTTTGATTCAAAGCACAAAGTATTTTAAGAAAAAAAAAAAAAAAAAACAGAAAAAAACATAACTGTGAATGGAGAGCCATGCCTGAGACAGGTGGAAGATTAAAATGTTCTGCAGAGCATGTCCAGAGTCAAATGCTCTCTGATGAACACTCGACGGAAAATACTGGCGGTGCTGCAGAGAGATGCAAATGAGACCAGTGCGGCCAGGCCCAGGAATGATCGCTGTCTTTATTCATACACACTTGCTTCCAAACTACAATTGATGTGTCTAACAAAGCATATCATGCAAACAAAGATTAGAGGTTATACAAATTGAGAAAAGCAATGCAGTAATTTATACATCCATCTCTCCTGCTATGTAGCCAAACATCATCTGACAGTTGAACGGCTCCTGCGTTTTGTCTGTAGGTGCTTATCTAAAGAAATAACCTCAAACTCCATCTCTTTCTCCATACAAATTTGGGGTCTTACATGATGATTTTCCATTGATGATTGAAACATGGCTTGTCCTTCACACACACACAAAAATCAGGTAGCAAAAACCAATGATTTCAAATGTTTTTGACCATCTATAAAAGATATTCTGAAAGATCTTAACAGAAGGAATATGAGGCTAATTTTTAGAAAATCTTCAGATTCAAAATGGTAACTACCTTCATGTATAGATTTTGTATCGTCCACTAAGCCCCCCAAGAAAAGAGTCACATTTTTCAGGAAGAATATCAACAAAAATTTACAAACAATCACAGGAACGGGTAGTGCTAAGGTTAAGCAGGGGAGACAGAGAAGCAGCTGTTTAATCAGAAAGTGCAGAGCCACCATTTGTCTTTAGAAAAAAAAAGGTTCATATGAAGTGGACTTGCTACCTGTTTTCTGAAAGGTAGGCTTCCGTCTCTTATTTCTCAGGATATTGAAATATTTCTGATTGCCCCGTGGGCAAAACCCTACTTAATAGGGCATCTCTGAATCTTCACCAAATGTGAGAGACCTGGGGACTGGAGGGGACTGGGGACAGAGCTGAGGAAGCAACCTCCTCCTCCTGCCAAAAGGTGGTCACAGTGCCTCAGAGAGTGAGAAAAGGGATCCTAGAGACCCCTGGGAATGCTATCCTCGGGCTGCATCTGGAAGGGGGTTAATAAAGCCATCTTCCCATGGTTTGAGTTCCTAGACCTCAGGCAGTTGTCCCATGTCTACTGAAAACACAGACAGCACGGGTCTGCCAACAAGCTGCAGCCCTTGAACTTGCAGTCATTCTGATGTGGACTCCGTACCCCACTGGCCTGGGAAAATCCTGCAGTGGGAATGCAGGTCTGGGGTGCTCTAGCTGACTCAGGCAGAGTCCTCCTATAGGCTTCATGTGATTGGAATCTTAGGAAATTGTCAGTAGCTTTATTTTAAAAACTCATTCTTAAAGAAGAATTGTGTTATTAAAGTTCTCTATAAAAAAGTACAAATAGCCCAGTATATTCAGTTCTACTGGAATTACCAAATTAATTTCTTCCTTAAGGTTAAAAAAAGTCTTTGGAACTTGTGGGCTTTAGTGTAGGGTCATTGTAAGGCTGTTTGATTACTGAGTTATTAACTGACCTACATGGTTATTAACTGACACCTGATCATACAGACAAGAGGCACAGGGGTCACAGTCATTCACGCTTTTAACCCTCCCAAAGAGTCCCTGACATTATGGAATTAACAAATTGTGGTTGACACCACTTCTAAACGACTGCCTTCATCCATGACTAGTTCAGGTAACCTTTCCCAGTTTTCTGGATCTTCTAACAGCAGAAATACAATAGCATTCCCTAGATTTGCTGCATCAGCCCAAATGGGCAATGACAGGCATGTTGACTATCCAGCATATTTCATAAAATGTAGCCCATGCAGCTCAAGGAAAATGGTTTTTAAAAATATTTCCCTGCAATCCTTGTCAAATCAGTGTGCAGTGCCCTTTTCCTTCCTTGTAACTGTCAAGCCTGTCACTATCCCTGTAACTCTCATGGCCATCACTCTTTCAGGCCCCTGGCTCAGTGTCCCTTTCGTGATCATGTGCTCAGTGGGGACCAGGCGCTCCTACCCTTGCTGGGTTATAAACAGGAAATGGTGTGCTATGTATACACAAGAACCAGGCGACTTCACAAGACCAAAGTGAGAAAATGACTGTCAGATGGTGTCGCCTTCCTGGGGCTTTTAAAAACCTGTTTCTCACTTCTTCCCCCTCTTCAGGACTGAGAAGAAAAATCCCAGCAAAAAGCCCTCGAATTTCTCTTGCTAAGTGGAACCACGGGGGAACTGCTGTGTTGTTTTCGAAACATCTTTGTCTGTCCTTAGCTGTTATAATTCTTCGCAGGAAGTCACAGAGAAAAATGGGAGGGTGGGAACCTACTGGCTTCCAGGGTCCACGGGATGGTCTGGCTCTGCCCAGAGAACTGCCAGCCATTTCAAGGTAGAGAGAGGAAGGAGGCTTCTAGCAGCTGGATGCCAGAAGGATGTTGCTGGCATTTGGGAGGTGTTTTCTGAGGAGGAACGGACTATGTCCCTGACAAAAAACACTCCTAAGAACCAGCACAGTGACTTCCATCTGCACCAATAACCTCCGATGGAAAGCCATTGCAAATAGCAGCACCTTCCTCTCCTGCCTGTTGCAAGCATCTGGGTGGCTCTCTTGGGGTCTGCACCCTCCTTCCAGCAAGTCACCACACTCTCCTAAGGACTTTAGCTCAGAGAAGTGCCCCACAATTGTTTGCTTGGTTGCATTAATCTTGGTTTTTCATAATCTTTCAACCAACTATTTTAGGCCAAGTTTCCAAAGAGCTCTTGACCCCCAATTTTCTGCCAAAATTCCTAATAAGAAAACCTAGGACAGACAGTGATTCTGCATTAACTCATACTAGGCCATAGGGATAAAAGAGAAGTGGGCGTGTTGAGCAGCAATCATTTCGGATCCTGGGGTTTCATGTCTACCTCTGAGTTAGTTCCTGCCTGGGTGGGAGTCTCCCTTTAACCTCTGAGGGCTGCACCTGGCAGCAGGGTCCAGCTACTTCCAGTCAAACCAAGCACCTGGTGACTTTTGACAAGGTGCCAAGAGGAGGGCAGCCAACCACTGGCCTGCAGCCTCAGGGGGAGTTTCTGCCACAAGCAGCAGCCACCTTCCGAGGGAAAATAATGCAAAGTAATCTGAATGGCCTTTTGTGCTCACAGCCTGGAGGTCCTGCAGAGAGCTGTATTGTGCTAAATTCTGCAGGGGGGTGGGGAGACAGAGCTCCATAGGCCCTGGCAAGACCACCTGCTCCGGGGCAGGTCTTCCTAAACAGTCTTCCAGGGACTTGACTTTTCGGGGCCAGCCTACAACTTGGTTGCTGCAGTTAAAGCCGCCTGTTCTCTGCCATTTCATGTCACACAACATCCATGATGAGCGACAAGGACGCAGAATTTTCTATGTCAATTCTGCGGGCAGCAGTTGTTAATGCTTATTCACAGGAGTTAGTCTTTCAGCAATAACTGTCTGGGGCTGCTCAGATCTTTAAAGCATTAACCTTTATCTGAATTCCATACTCAGCAATGTGTAAAACAGGCTCATCATGGTAACACGCCACTGGGCCTGATTTTTACTGTTTTCCCCCAGAGCCTGCTGTCCCTCAGGCAGAGTGCTGGCCCCAGAGTCAGGGTATTTTCTTTGAAAACTTTGCCACACAATCTGAAAGAATATGAGCCAGCTGAGACATTGAATATGTTTTCTGGAGAAATATGAGTGAGTGAGTGTTGGCTGTTGGAGGGCAGCTGGAGCCTGCTGCCTGTTTACCACCAGTAGGCAGCTCGGGGCACTGGAGTGAATGGCCCCAAGTGTTCCTCTGTGGAACCTTCCTCACCTCCTGGGGCCTGGCTGGGGATTAGTCCTACTGCCGCTCCAGTCTGGGGCTGGCCCTTTTGCCTCCTAAGCTCTTACATAAACTGGTCCCTTTTCCATCAGGCCAAATGAGGTGTCCCTGGTGAGGACCCGTCCTCAGCATGTGCACTGAGCAGCAGCACTGCAGGGATAGATGAGCAGGGCCCTTTTTGAGTTTTCAAGTCTACAGTCCATTAAAGATGGCAGCGGAAATTGCTCTTTGCTGGTCTGGCCCATTCCCTGCTCCCTCTCTCCCTCCAAGCAGGGATTTCTAGGACGGGCTGGGCCTTCCACCTCAAAGACCCTTCAGTGGTCATATGCCACATGAACTTCAGGCAAGCAGCCGGAGAGTGGAAATAAGGAGTGCTTAGCTGGCAGGTGCTCTGGGAGGAAACAGAGCAGCTCTCTGCAAGGACTGAGAGCTACTTTCACTTCGACTTCTTCTTGATGTTGCAGAAGCCTGGCTCCTCTGGGAGCCTTGCAACGTGAGGGCATCTCACCAGAGAGGTGCAGAATGGAAGTCAAGAGACTGGAAAGGCCAATCCTAGCAACAGCTGGAAGAAACTCTGCAGCCTCTAGAAAGAGTCTGCTGGTACCTGCAGGGACGACTGTGCTCACGGCTCATACACGGTCTGTCTTGTGAGGTTTGTACATGCTGGAGCAGACAGTGGGTGGTTCCCAGGGCAGCAGGAGGGACCCCATGCTTCCCGTGTGTCCAGGTACACATGGCAAGAAGGGAGTCTTCCTGTCCCTCCCACCCCTGGGGCCCCAGCAGTCACAAGGTTGAAAGGAATAAAACAAACACAAACACACAGAGTTCAGTCCGGGCGCTGTGACAACACCACAGGTGCACAAATATATAGGTATACTGGAACGAGACACTTCCCATTGTCACCAAGAGGAAGAGTGGCAGGGGAACCGAACAGAAGATGGCATTAAGGAGCTAAGAGAGTCTCGTCTCGAACATAATCCCACAAACAGAAGTAGAATCAAATATACATATACGTATATAGTAAGAGCCTAACTGATCATGTAAAGTAACCATTCATTTTTGAAATTAGATCTACATTAAAAAATTAATATATCCGGTATAGTGCCAATGTGCGGGGGTGGGGGATGGGCAGAGAAAGCACAGCAGCGAAGGATTAAGCTCAAACTTAATCATAAAAGCAGATTAGAAACAAGAACCTTCACAAATATAGCACAATTGTGTCTTATAAAATTTTTATAATACTCTCTTTATACTTGATATGATTATATCAATAATGTAGATTCACTTGTTATTAAGGTTTGTTATAGGCATGCAAAATTCATTGCATGATGCATTTGCAAAACATATTAAAATCCTTCTAGCAATAAAACATCTTTGAGCTGATATGGACCCAGGTTCCCTGATTCTGCAGCTCCGGGAGTGTCATTCAACATGAACTGGAAATGGCAACCAAAACCATATTGGTTTTCATCCCTAACGTCAAGGGCTAGAGAAGGGAGGAAAATCAATCAACAGGGACTGATGCTAGAGCCGACATGTTGATTAAGTCACTGTACATCGTACTTTCATAAACGACACTGCAGCCTATTAAATAAATAAGTACAAAAGGGGCCGGGGTGAAAACTTCAGCTTCTTGGGAAGGGTAACAACATAAGTAGCAAAATATTGGTGTTGCGGGGGGGGGGGGGGGTTGGG
>NW_007729237.1:101423-143605 GCF_000696425.1 Galeopterus variegatus | reverse complement strand
GGGGGGGGGGGGGGGTGTTGGCTAACACACTTGTGAGTAGTGGCATGATTACAGATGGCACCCTGGATCAAAGATTAATCTCCCGGAGATCAAAATGAACACACGACACTGGTTATCCTCGATCTGAAATGATCTCATGTGCTTATTCAGCAAAGTCCTTAGATGATTTGGCCTCTTAAAAGGAACGCAAGTGTCAAGACAGTTATCAACCAAGTAGGGTACCAGATGACAGATCCACCCAACACTCGTCTGAGGTTTCCTTTCTTTTTAAAACTGGTAACCGCTGGACTGTGATTGGGTTATGATGTGTCAGTGTTTAGGGACAGTGATTAGGTTCATCCTGGCCTCTCTGACCCTAGGGACCATTTCCATTGAGGCAGAGAGCAGAAGTAGTGGGTGTTTCCACGCCTCCCCCACTCCCAGACCCTCCTTGCCAACTCTCTGGGCTCCCCGTTCTTTCATTCCAAAGACGTCTTGGATGGAGATGTTTCTGCCCCACTGGGCTGGGTAGGTTCACTTTAACATCTCTGGTTGGGGGATCCTGACGGTGAAAATCCACAGACAGAGGGTATGGAAAATATATCAAATCGTACCAAAAAGGGGGCAAGAGTCTGTTTGCTTTCTAGGAAGGGTTAACCTATGGCCAGATGTAACTTCTACATAATTAAACTGGGCACTGTACATTATGTCATCTTCCTCTAAGATAATGTTCTTGGTCGTAAGAGAGAGATCCTGAATAGCTGATCACATTTGGACTAATATCCCTACGGTTTTCAGGCCTCCATGTGGAACGAGACGAGACACAAGGCCGTGGCCTTAGAATTGGAGGGTTGGGGATCATTTCCCACTGCCAGGGGCAGGCTGGGGAGGAGTTTGTTCTCGATGAGTTTCATACTGCGCTCTGTAAGATGGGGTGCACAAACTGGGGGTTGACATACGAGAACCCTTCAAAATCAGACTGGTCTATGTTAGCGATGACCAGTTGATCGGGCGGTGTTAAGACAGGTTGCCCTCGTGTGAAGAACTTGTCAAAGTTTTCTGCTCCTTTGCCACACTGTGGAGAAAAAAGGAGAAGAAGGAAAGGTCAGTAGGTATTACAAAGCGCAGAGAGCGGCTCTCTGAGAGCCTCCTGTGGGGAGGTGCGTGGCCCGGGGGCGTTGGGGCTGGTTAGGCAGGAAGAATCTTGGGGGACTTGCAGGTCTGTTGGATTCAGAAGCCAGGCACAGCCAACGCCACCGGCGAGTCACTCAACTGTAAATCTTCACACACCCCTGGTGGAGATGCACTGCTGGCAGTAAGGAAGCAACAGGGAGAAAGCTTCTTATTTCATGTCCACCTCGCTGCACAAGTGGAGCTGTGAGCGCCAACATCACACACGCAGGGCTGTCAGCCGTGGCTCCATGTTGCAAGACCAGGATGCTGGTGGTTACCCCTGAACCCAGAGGGTGAGATCACTGCCCCCCACTTGGTTCACCGCAACAATATTTGCAATTAAGTAAAAGCCATATATCTTTGCCTTCCAACTGGGACGTTCTAGAAACTCCAGCCGCTAAGTCAGTCTTAAAGCAACATGGGGTAGGTGTGGTGGCAAGGTTGGGAGATTGGCTCCTGGGTCCAGCTGGAATTCAGAACATCTAGATCGAGCTGGGCCACTGGCAGACAGATTGATGTGGGGCTCATTTGCAGGACAGTCTCAGGCTGGAGGAGGTTTGCACAGGGCCCTGGGGAGGCAGAGTACAGCCTGCTGCCTGTCTTGGATAGTCCTCTCCTCCAGGTTCCCCAGGGCACACTGTGCAGATGGGGGCTACGGGTAGAGCTGCCCTGTTAGCATGTCTGAGAAACAAGCCGTTGAAGCAGCTTTGCTTGGGAGCCTCACACCAAAGGTGGCGGGGGGTGGAGGGGACTGTACTCCTCACTTTTCCAGCCACCCAGAAGGGTTGTAGCATATTGAAGTCCCTGGGATTCCAGGGTGACTCTCAGAGCTGGGAGTTTCACTGGTGATATTAATAATGATTTTCAATGTTACAAATTATTGCCCTTTTACCCACTGGTAGTACCACAGGGGCAACAAGGATTAATTCTGAGTTAGCAAAGTTTGAAACTACCCAGGTATTCTCTGACCTTTAACAGAAGATAGTTGTAGGTAAACTGTGAAGTGGGGTCCACCCACTTTCCTCACCTGTAAAATGGGGAGAATAACCGTACCTCCCTCCCTGGGCTGTTATGGAGGTTACAGGTACAGAGTTTTGCACAGAACACAGTGTGTGGTAGGAGCTTAGTGCGTATTGTTGGTATCTTTATAAGGCCAGTCTAGTGTCATGGACCGCACCTTCTTTCATATCCTTCTCTATCTTCTAAAATGTTTTCTTGAGAATCTAGTTTTGTTATAATTCTTTTCATCACATGAAAGCCTGCTGCTAAGTACCTGTTGAGGAGGAAAGCATGTCATAAATTCAAAGCAAGGTCTTCATAACTCATGACTTTCCTTTATGGGGTTATTTTCATTTTAATAAGCAACCATCCACTCATAAACCCAGGAGATGTCACGTTGCAGTGACTTGTGGGTATGTGGGGGACGAGTGTGGTGGGGGAGACGGGATGAGAGGCAGGGGGTTGTTTGAGGGCATCAAGTCACTCTACAGAAGCCACACAGACTGTGAGGACCACTCATCACACAGGCCCCACCTCCCACAAGTGGGACAGCAAAGCTTCTGCTTGCGCTCCACGGTGCCTTCTCCTCGGAAGAGCACAAGGCACTTCAAAGCAGAGGCCAGCAGAGGCAGGGTCTGCAGCACGTTATCGCCCCACATGCACAGGCCATTCGGAGCCACTGGCAAAAGCGCTTCAAGAAAGAAAGAGGGGCACACTCTTTCTTCCCAGGAATTAGTCAGGAGTCTGCACCTGACTCATCAGTTACACAAACAAGTAGGGACCAGCTGCCGTTGGGGCACCACTTTCAGACACTCCTGTGATGATGGTAACAACTAAAGAAATAGTCTTCTTTTGGATATACCAGTGGTTCTCAACCAGCAATGATTCTGCCCCCTCAGGAACCCACTTTTGGTTGTGACGACTTGGGCAGGGGGTGCTGAAGAGCACGCTGCTGATCACCCTACAGTGCACAGGACAGCCCATCCCCCAACAGAGAATGATCAGCTCAAAACGTCAACAGCGCTGCTGCTGGGAAACCCTGGGGTGTCCCAGGCTTGTGATGTGGGTGAGGAGCTCCCAGGGTCAGTGTCAGGCCAAATGTGGGGGCCAAACATAGAAATCAGGCAGGAAGGGCAAGAGGTGGGAGCAGAAAAGGGAGAGCTGCCGGAGCCCAAGGCGAGAACATGGTGAGCAGGAAAAGGCCCCTGTGGAAGCTGATGAACCAACTCCCACTGCCTGGAAGAATGCAAGGAGTCCGGGTCATCGTTCCCAGAGGCCAGGATGTGTGCTCCCTCAATAAGAGATCATCTCCCCTTCTCTTAGGCTCACTAACCATGCAAAGATGAGCAGGAAGGAATTTTGGGGGGCGGGAAACCAGTAAAAGTAGGTGAGTCTGTAAAAAGAAGAGCAAGGCCAGCCAGGATAAGATGTTTTTCTTCCGGCTGTCCAGCTACCTGCCTAGCTCTAGATTTATCCATTTGTTCTGTGAAAAGATGGCCCAGGTCTGACCCATCCCTTTGAGTACCGTCTTCATGGTATTCACAAATCACATTCCAATGGGAAGTTTCTAAAAGCCATGGCTTTATTGCAAAAGAAAAATAAAATGCAAATTGAAAGGAGAGTTTCCAGGATCTAAAGGGGACCCCATAAACCTCAACACTGAGAAGCCTGGGATGGATGCTCGAGCACATCACATTCTAAAGCGGGTGTCCAGAGGTGGGTTACTCCTAAGGCACGTCCACTGCTTGCAGAGCCAAGCACTGTAATAAATGGGGCAAAAGACCTTGCTGGTTAAAGCCTCGTGCTACATCTGTGCTGAGGATAGCAGGACTAAAGGGAGAATGATGGAGTCCGACCGCGGCTCTGCGTCACACCGAACGGCAACACCACTGTCAGTCTCAGAACTGCTCACCACCAGAAACACCTCCCCCTTCTTTCTCACTCTGCATCTGGAATTTTCCCTGATCTCAAAGAGAGTAATATTTTAACAAATGAAAGCTTTTCTTAAACTGGTTCACTTCGGTGGAGAGATCAGAGGCAGGGACAGGCCGAGGGCAAAGAGTAAAAACCGACCCACTGAAGTTCAGACATATCAAGAGTGTGACAAAAAGGGACTAAGAGTGTATCTTAGCAAGAAATGGGGAGGAAAGCCCTGGAAAAGCTGGAGGCTGACATCTGAAGATAATATAAGAGCCAAGATTCAGAAAGACTTTTCGTTTTTTTGTTTTTTGTTTTTTTTCCTTTTTGTCTTTTTTTGTGTCCGGCAACGGATCGCAACCCTCAGTGTCGCGCCCGTACCGGACCGGGACCGGCAACGGGATCGCAACCGTCGGTGTTGCACCCGCACCTCGCTCAACCAGTGAGTGGCCGGTCTGTATGTGGGATCTGAACCCTCGGCGGGAGCGCTGCGCTCCCAAGCGGCGCACTGTAGCAGTGTGCTACCGGGCCGGCCCCAGAAAGACTTTTTATTCCGAGAGAGATCACACCGTGACGAGGTCTCCCTGCCCCACAAAAGGTCAGGGGAAGCATGGCTGTTTTTACCACAGGTTTGTACTGTGAGAAGTATCACCTGTTATTACACAATGGAGGGTCTCTCAAGGCTTTAAAAATGAGCCCTCCACAATTCTTACCAAAATTAGACCCAGAAACAGACAATTTCCTTTAAGTCAAATTGGGGAAGGTCTTGAGTTACTTGTTTTCAAGCTGTTTACATGGAGGACTCCAACTATTTCCTGTCACCACCATCTCTACTGAAAAGAATAATGGAAATCACAGCTCTTCGGATCCTGGGGACAACAGCTTCAACAAGCCCCTGCATTCCCAATGTAGAAGACAGTCTTCCTACTTCCTACAATCAGCCTCACTCACAACCTGGGCTTGATGGGCAGTGGCCTCAGGCGCCAACCTTGGATGGGAACAGGGAACAAAAAGAGGCACCATGGCAGGTTAAGGGGGTGCCTAGTGGTGCTTGTGGGTGTGCGAGTGAGTGAGCAAGTAAAAAATGAAGCTAGCCTGACTGCAGACCCCCTCCCAACATTCCTGGGGGATGCAGTGGGAGGGCTGTTACCACAGCTATTTGAAGGGCAGCCTCCATGGCCAGCTGTGACAATTGGCCAGTTTGGATTGTCCATGGCCTCGGAGCTCTAGGCTACCCAAGAACACACAACAGCTAAAAGCAACTTGTGAGCAGAACCCCTGGGCTGGGTCTGCACTGTCTTCACTCCCAAAGGCCACTGTACCTTTTGCCAACTGAGGCTTCTGTTATCTGGGATGTGATATGCATCTGGAATGTGACAACTGGTGAGGGACCAAGAGGGAGGGGAAGGAGGGTGGCCCAAACCTGACTGGGCTGTGTGAGCCCAGACTAGTTCCCTGGTAGTGCCTGAGAGCAGGTGAGGTCTTGTATTCACTGGGCAGTGTTGATACCTGAGAGAAAGTGGGGGGCCCAGCCGGTGAGGGACCAGACCAGAGATCAAAAGCCCCAAGGTAGAGCTTAGGGCAACTCACTGCATCTCTCTGTAAAGGTCAAATGGGGATGTGACTATCCACCTGCCCAGGCTATTGTGCAGATCAAGGGAACTAGTGCATGTGAGGTCCTTTCTCAGAGATGAAGCCTGATACAGACATAAGGTATGATGGGTGTAGCAAATGCCCAGCACATACAAGGCGTGTGATCAATAACCTACCCTCTCCCCCACCCCACCTCTGGATTCAGAAATTAACTCCTTTGCTATTTTTGACATTCCTACCCATTTGGTGAAATTATCACATAATAAAACAAGCCCAGAAGAAATCAGGCATGGTAAAGACGGTAGAGAGCACAGAAAGACGTGGACCCCACGTGGAATCTGGGCTTGCAATGCTTCCCCTCCAAGCCCTGTGTGGTGGAGGGGCCGCTCACAACCCTAGCGTCCTGGGACAGGGTGTGGAGGGAGGCTGAGCTGCACTGCAGAAGTCAACCTCGGTTGTGCCTCCTGCCTGAGAGAGGCCACCAAGCATGCATGATGCAAGCATCGGTCTTAGCCCTGCCCTCTACCTCAGTGTTTCCATCATGTAGAACAAAACCCATGGTCACTGTCATGGGATTGAGTATGGGAATATGAGTAGCTCAAAAATACAGCCACTAAAAAGCAAAACCAAACAAAACCAAGAAGAGCAGGAAGAGTGCAGAACAAATAAAGAGCAAAGGCGTGTTGCCAAACTTCCAAGAAAGGAAACATACAAGGGCGGGGGTCTCTCTCACAGTCACCAGAAGCATCAGGATGTGCTTGGTCTTAAGGGAATCCTTACACGCATTTTGAGTCCCAGTGCTGGGGGGACCGCAGCACTGTTCTGTGGTCTGGTGGGATGCACCAGTAAGCACATCGCCACCATCTGCACAGCTCCCTGATGCATATCTGTATGCCATCCTTATTTAAGCAATGTCCATACTATGGAACCACCCAGTGAGGGGATCTAGCCACCAGCCTGCCCTCTCTATGAAGATCAGCATGCTCAGGGAATGGCCTTCCATGCATGACCAACACAAGCAGGAGCACATGGGTCAGGGTTAAAAGTGAGGTTAGTTTGCTCATTTAGTCACCCAAGGTTCTGGAAATGTGCTCACCGAAGACCTGGATGCCCACTGAAGCCAGTGCATTTTGGTACAGATAGTCTGGAGAATAAGAACGGACAGAGAAGAGGATTTGGAGAACAGTCACTTCCTGGCCTTGGAACTCAAGAATCGGGAATACCTGTGTAAAGAATGCCTTAACCTACACAGGCTGACGTGGAGAACCCCCCTGAGATGGAGTGTTATATGAAGACACAAGATGCAAAACATGGTACAACCTCGTCATGTATATTTACACATGCATACAACTTTCTGGAAGGTTACAGAAAAGATAATGGTTAGTGGGGCAGTACTGTTTATTTCACCATAGAGAGACAGTATTTTAATAATGTTTTTTTAAAGTGACTGGGACCTCCTTTACCTCCTGCCAACAGCACCTGTACTGAGAGATCGGTGATGGGCTTTGGCTTCTGGACAAAACGAAACAGTACTTGTCTCACCTACTGTCTTAGAGCATTATCTAGCAAGGGCAAATTCTGCTCCAGAGGAAGGCTAATTATATTGATGAGTTTGCTGATAGACACCAGCTATAAGCCATACATCATATGAGTGAATTCTTGTAGGTATGATAGGCACATGTGTATATAGTCAAAGGTTCTGGCTTACTGTCTTCTATGGAATAAAGACATGCACTCCGTTTGTTCTTTCTTTATATTAATGGCCAGCTTTAGAGGATTTAAGCCTTCTTTTCCAAGAAAAGTTGTAACGACTGTCATTGTTGGGGACCTTCAAACTTGTCACCTCACAGGACTTGAGGTGTACAGGGTCTGTACTGATGCTGCCACTCACCACTGAAGCTCTCTGAGGCTTGCAATAGGGCTACTTATTTATATTGAGTATTTTAAATGTCGTTTCTTCCAATTTCTCTTCCAAGCAGAAAAGTATTTGGGAGAGTAATTATCAAAGAACAAGAAAAACTGCTTGCCTCTAATTAACCAAGTAAAAGATGCTTAGATTGGTTTAGAGGCTTAAATCAAACCTAAATACATCATAATGTGACTTATTCTAGTCTCCAAAGACTGGTTAATGGTTGTATGCTGTCAGCAGAGCTCCCCAAGTCTTGAGAATCTCAGTTTTCATTAGCATCACTGTTACTGGCTCAATACAAACGCCAAGAGAACGAAGCTACCTGTCACCCAAGAGAACTGACTAGATGCAGCTCAGGCTGCCATTACTGTACTGTACTGTATCCATTAGACAATCACTCCAGGGCCCCTCCCCCTTTTTATGTGGATAGCTGCTGCTGTCTAAATAACTTTTAGACAAAAAGACAAAAAAAAAAAAAAAAGGGCCGGCCCGGTGGCGCACTGGATAGTGCGCCGCTTGGGAAGCGCGTCGGCGCTCCCGCCCGAGGGTTCGGATCCCACATACAGACCGGTTCCCGCTCACTGGCTGAGCGAGGCGCGGGAGCAACGCCGAGGTTTGCAATCCCGTTGCCAGTCCCCGGTCCGGTACGGGGGCAACACTGAGGGTTGCGATCCGTTGCCGGACACAGAAAAAAAGACAAAAAGACAAAAAGATAAATAACTTTTCAGAGTAATTATGAAAAGAACATTACCACAAGATGTCCTTATTTTCAGGAAATACACAAGAAATGATTTAGGTGTAAAGAGGCCTTACATATAGCTTACTCTCAAATGATTCAGAAAAAAATATGTATATGTGTGTGTCTGCATACACACACATGGACAGAGATACAGAAAAGGAATGGTAAAGCAAACACGGTAAAATGTCAACATTTAGGGAATCTGAGTAAAGAGGATGCAGAAATTCTTTATACTATTTTCCCAACTCTTGTGCAAGCATGAAATTAGAAGTTATTTTAAACTAAAAGTTTTTTTAAAATATAAAGGATCACTACACCAACTTCAAAAATTAAACCATCGTCAAGCTCTGCAAACAAGCAAAGGGCACCGTGAAATAAAGGACTTGGTGTTGACTGGGAAAATGAGCCCTGACTATGTGTTCTCTCAGCAGAGGCACCTACATTTGCTCCCGATGTGCTTACACTCTTTGGCTCTTGCTGCAAAAATGACAATGTCCTGGTGAAAGTTCTTCTGTTTTTTTTCTGTCTCTTTTTGATAAAATAACAACAGTAGTTTGCTAAGAAAGGCCACCCATGAAAGACAGGCCTATTTCTAAAGTGCTCTGCCTACCTGTCAACTCTGGAATATATTTCTTGGTGTTAACTTTATAGATTAATTCCTCTTTCACTAATAACCATTTAATTACGGTGGATGTTTCTGGCTTGATTATGAACTAGCTATTCTGCTCCTTGGTGTCAATAAACAGAATTCAAAAAAGAATAATCAATAACCTTACACTTGTAGTATTTGTAAAATGTGCTACGAATAGAAATTTGAAGGCTGTTCTTGGTCATTTTATTCACATGAATAATAAACCAGGGTAAAAGCCTACAAAATTCAAAGTGACACTGGATCAGAATCTTGGACTTTTTTCTCAGGCAAATCAGAAGAAAAGCTTTCCTTTCCTCAGCGAGTTTTCTGGCTGCTGGGCCAAGTGGGCTGTCCGTGCCATCTTTCACCTGCCAAGTGCCTCCTCACTTACCTGATGCTGTGGCAGGCATGATGGACGCTCCCATTTCTCCCTCTGTAACTGAAGATTAACCTTTACAGAGGTGACGTGTTTTTTCAACTTTAAAAAAAGGTATCTTCTTATACGGAATCTTCTGAACATTAATGGGCCTCTTTGTGATGACTCAGTTGTGTTGTTTAGAATATCAGGAATATGCTGAGCTGATGGTCCTTATGTCTATGCGGCAGAGGATTCTCTACGTGTGTTTCTTTGAAGGGACTGCTGAAGCCAGTGTGCTTTGCGCTTTTCTCACAAAGGACAAGAGAGAATTAAATGGCTGCCTCATCTCGAGCAAAACATAGCACAGCTTTCTGTTTTTACCTTTGCTTTTGTTTTACAAAATAAATGAGTACACAAAAGGCTTTACCCTACCATGTGGTTGTCCTGTCTTGTAGAAAATCACAGTGGCACATGGCAGCCTCTCAGGCACAGACATAGCTGTCTGGACCAGGACTGGACTCTCTCCCACCATTGGCTGCTGAGGGGCAGGTTCTTTCCTCATCTCTGGGCCTCCAGACTTGCCACCATCAGGGGAGATGGCTACAGTCCTGTCCACCTGACACTGGCCACTCTCCACTCACCTTTACGTGCAACCTTGCACAGAATCTAGGACGTGCCTGCACTGCAGATCCTGACCTTAATGTCGCCATGAGATGGAACGTCTATGCCGAGCCTCCTGATAGATCACGCCATGTTGAGATGTCTTTTGTGGTGGGATCTCACATTTTGCATGGCACTTTGGTCTAAAGTTTAATTTCAATAATGTCACTGGCAGTTATGAAGATGATAAAAAGACAGCACACTATGAGAACTCCGATTCCTTTGGAGAAGTGCTGTGGCTGTCCAGCAACAGAGTCTCTCTCCCCTCCTTTTGGGAAGTCAGTATTCCGGAAAAATCTTTCAATGAAGTTTCAAAAAAAATATATAGCAAGATGTTAGACTCTGATCATATAAGCACAAACTTGGTCTGCAGAGGCACCCAGCAAATAACTGTGCTGAAGTTCTGCTGCTAGCATTTTACAATGAGCAAAGGCTTAATTACATGGGAGCTAGGAGCAGTACCGCATGTGAGAACAGCTACTGGCCCTTAATCCTGTAAATCTCAGGGAAATAGATTCACCAGCACTTGGTAAAGGAAACACCAGGCCAACTTCACTGAGACAGACAAGGTTTGTCAGTCAGGGCTATTAAACTGTTCAGAGGCGAGATGGTCTCAGAAATGGGCTCACTGCGCATGTCAGTGAGCCTTGGGCAGCCACGTTTGCCCATGTTTTCAGCAGTGATGTTTTTAGTTAAACTTTATTTTTTATTGATTATGAATATTCATGGGGTACAAAGGTGATTGTCACCACTTGTGCTCAAGATGTGATGGCCAGATCCAGACCGGAAGCATGCCCATTACTACAAATGGCGATTATACTCCATGTCCCCCACACAATTATCCCTGACCTCCCTCCGCATCCCCTTTTCTCCCACCCTGCTTTGTATCCCTGTGTATGCTCTCTCCCTCTGCAAGTCCAACACACCACTGTGGTCTTTCTTTCCTTCATTCTTTCTCTCTTAGCTCCCACTATGACATGTGGTATTTATCCCTCTGTGCTTTGCTTATTTCACTCAACATAAGTTTCTCCAAGCTCATCCATGTTGTTGCGAATGGGAGAATTTCATTCTTTCTGATGGCAGAGTAGTATTCCATGGTGTAGATATACCACAGTTTCCTTATCCAATCATCCATTGATGGACATTTAGGTTGGTTCCATGTCTTGGCCATTGTAAACAGAGCTGCAGTGAACATGGGAGTGCAGGTATCCCTTCGACATGGTGATTTCCATTCCTCTGGGTATATACCCAGAAGTGGGACTGCTAGATCACTGTCAGAGAATGCTCAGCTCTGTATTTCATCTATAAACTCTTTTGACTTTTTGATTAGCTTGGGTTCAGGGAAATACACTCTTCACTGAGGAAGCTGGGAAGCCACATCACAGAATCACTTTCATATGCAGCTAGCTTTCCCTGCCACTTGTCCTAATCACAGCATGTTTGCAGCTCTGACTGAGGTCGCTTTCTTTTGTTCTAAATGTCCTCTTCAACCACTTGAACTGTCCGTGGCATGACATTTCCATTCCAGCATGGCGATGCATGAACAGAGCAATGTCCCAGGAAGTTGCTGGACAAGGTGGTATGTGCCCTTCCAGTTGATGCCACCTCATGTGAGATTAAGAGCCAGACTCAGCTGCCGTGTGCAGGGCATGGTGTGAGGACTAAGGGAAACTGAGCCCTCTGAGGGCTCTTTGCTGCCCTCCCAGGGACCAGAACTTGCCGATTTACCTCTTTGCCCTCGACTTTCTCCTGCTTTGCAACCAAACATCTGCTGCTCCCCTTGCAGCCGCTTGCTTCTAACCTCCATGGATGTCTTCCTTTCCCCTGCTGTCCCAGCTCCTCCATCCGTATTCCTTCTACCTTCTTCCTCTCCTATGCACAGGTCCTCCAGCAGAACATGGCTTCCGCCTGAGAAATCTCGCTGTGAGCAGGTCTTTCCCTTCCCTCTGGCTGGAGCTCTCACCAGCAGGGTCTTTCACAGGAAACCTTCAGTTAGAGAGCCTTGGTCCATGATTTCTGCTTCTGTTTGAGAGGTCAGGGGCTGTTTCTTCACAGCCAAAAGCAATTTGTTCTTCCCTTTTATTCTAAACATCACTCAGTTAAAAAAACAAGAAAATCCATTGGCACTCTAGGAATAAAAAATAAATAAACGCTGCTCATAACTCAACTGCCTGCCACGATACAACTTTGCTTCCAATGATTTCCACAGGGAACAGCTTAAACTCTTTGCTTCAGGAGCCAAGTCACCCTCTCGTTTTCCCTACATCTGAGTTAAAGGCGAAGTATCCACAAAAGGTGTGAGACTATACAAATAAACACCTTCTTCTGAAGTAAGGTGGGAATAAGCAGAACATGATGTGTTTTTATTGTTGGCTTTGCTGCAACTCAGCTCTTTCTGGAAAATGATTGACAAGTAATTGCATTTTGTACAACTGTTAAAACAGGGTCAGTCTGTGTCTCTATGTTGTTCCTGTAAAGATACCAAGCTGTGTCTATGATGCTGCTGCGTACTTTTCATATTTTAATTTAAGACAACAAATAAACATGAAAGGGAGAAGGGAAAAAGAAAATCCCTAACTGAATTTTCTACTGAGGCTGTTTGCAGCATTATCACTCTGCCCACCCCGCAAACCTTAAAACCAGGTTTGTATCCTGAAGGGGTGGGACTGTAGGAGAGCCCCTGAAATCAGCATCCAGGTCTGGCTAAAGAGAAGGTGCGGTGGCAGATACATGAGCGCCCTGTTTGAAACGATGATTCAGGAGGAAGTCAACTGACCTGATTAATTTTAGTTTTTCTTCGGTTTGGACTAAAAATATCTCAGAAAGAGAAAATCAAGTGGGCTCACCAACAGCAGTTTTATTCTTAGAGGACACATAAGCAGACTTGAATAGGAAGCTACAGCTCTAAGAATAAAGCTGTGTGCTACCCAGTCAGTAATCTGCCACCCCAGAGGGGTCCCCTTTGTCTGCTCATAGGGCACCTGTCAGAGGGGACAGATTTGGGCCAAATGAACATGGCAGATGCTTCTGGAACTGACTGCAGAATAAAGCAGCTCTCTGCGGCCCTGAGAGGAGAGGCACTACGGGCAACTGACCAATTCTGGCCAGGATGGTGACAGAGCTCGAAGGCACAGATCAGCCCAGCCCGTAGAATGGGATGCAGGGAAAAGCAGGGTCCCTTGAGGCCGCTCTGAAGTGGCAGGTGGTATGAGTGAGAAGGTCGAAGTCTTATAGATTCTTGGTTTATCTCTAGAGATATAAACATTTAAAAAGTCACACACTGCCTGCAATTAACAATCTGAACCAGCCACCAGGCAGTCACTGAGATAGAGCACTGGTGCAGCAAGTGAGGACAGACTCCGTTCTGGTTCCACTACCTGTCAGCTGTGTGTCCTCTGGTAAATTATTTGGCCTCTCTGTGCCTCAGTTTTCCCAACAGTAAACTGGGGACAATAGTACTCGTCTCACAGGGTTGTTAGGAAGATTAAATGAGTATTTGTAGAGCACTGACAACAGGGCCTGTTTGTTAAATAAGTGAAAAAAATGGAAATCACACAGGAGGAGTCTGAATACAGGTGGCAACGTCAGAACTGGCTACTCCTTGCAGCGGGGCAGTAGCTACAGTGGGAGCTGCACCCAGGCCCTGCCTCTGAGCTGGCTGAAACAGTTATACTTTGGGGTTCCCATTAGTGCAGGGCAAATCCGGGAAAGCTGGAGACAGACGCAAGGCAAGGCAAGGACTGCAGCTCGGCTGGACTTGAGAGCCCACAAAGTCCAAGCCCCAAAGCAGGCCTGCCCTCACTCTCTAAATTGGGGGGGCTCTGCAGCTCCCTACTAGAGGGCGACACCCCCCACCATCTGTCTTTTCTCTCCAAATTTGGCAGGAAACCTGGCTACTTGGACCACAGAATTGAGGACAAGGCTGCTACTTGGCTGTTTTCTTCTGCCTGCAGAGGCCAAGGTCACCAGCTTCCCCTCTCCAGGAAGAAGGGTGGGTGGGATACACCCAGGATTTGGGGAAATGGGGCTCAGGCAACGGCCTGCTTTATTGGACCACAGAATTGAGGACAAGGCTGCTACTTGGCTGTTTTCTTCTGCCTGCAGAGGCCAGGGTCACCAGCTTCCCCTCTCCAGGAAGAAGGGTGGGTGGGATACACCCAGGATTTGGGGAAATGGGGCTCAGGCAACGGCCTGCTTTATTGGACTCACCACTTTGGGCTTGAACGGCGGCTGGATCTCCCTGTTCTCCAGTTTTTCCCAGTCGATCCTCCGGAAGAAGGCGTGTTCTCTCACATCCCTCTCTCCCTCAGGCCCACAGCCCAGCCGCTTGGCTGGGTGTTTGGTCATCAGCTAGAAAGCGAAAGGAGAAAAAGAGAGAGTTTGACAGCGTCTTCCCTTTGCCTGGCTCTGCCTCCTGCCCTGATCATGTGGATGCCTAGATGGCACCCCAGGACACTTCCCAAGAAACTCAGTGGCTTGCACAGGGCGAAGCCAACTGACAAACATGACATTGACAAGGACAGGCCTTTCCATAGTGATTTTCATGATAAGGAAACAGGGAAATAATTTGAATCCATGGCAAAACATAATAAGAAGAATTTAAATAGGCTTTTTTATATGCTATATTTTAGAGCTACCATTCTATATGTACATCTGGTAAAAAGGCATGCAATCACTAAAAATCATGTATATTGGAAATATCACAGCCTGGTATCACATAAGATGCTATAGCAAGCATCACATACCTATCTATTGTCTGAACCAAAATATTATCAATTAAAAATTCATGGATTAGGAAAAAAATGCCATTGCAAGGAGGACAGCTAGTTAATTTCAACATGCTCTTGCAGGACATAGAGGCAAGAGCAACTATGAGCTCTTTGAAGGCATAAGCCAGTGCTTCCTGATCTTAGCATCTCTTCCAAGGCCTTGCCCCTGAAGACACGTAATAAATGCTTCCCAAACAATTGATCTCCCCAGAAAATGCTGAGTGTGTTTTACTCCATTTCACTAAGTCTGGAAATAATTTTGTGACTTAAAACTTGACCATTAAAAATTTGCCAGGTCACAACTAGCAATTCCATTCCCAGGCATTTCCTCGACAGAAATGTGTTCATATGTTCACCAAAACATAAGACCCAGAAGGTTCATAGCAGTTCTATTTGCAATATCCCCAATCCAAAGTGAAAACAACACAAATGCCCACCAGAAGCAGAATGCATAAAAATGGAGTTATGTTTCCACAGTGCAGTTATGTTTCCACAGCAATGTGAAAGAAGGAACTCCAACCACACCCAGGAATGTGGATAAATTGACCATCACGATGCTGAGTGAAAGAAGCCAGGCCAGGGAGCACACATGGCAAGATTTCACTTCTGCGAAGTTCAAAATAGGCAAGACCAATCCATGCAGTTAGAAGTCAGGATACTGCTTATCTTGGGGATGGGGTAGAGACTGTAAGACAGGACAGGACGGGGCTTCTAAGGTGTTGGGAATGTTCTGCGTGCAATTACATGGGTGTATTCACTTTGCGGAAATTAATTTATCTGTACGCTGATGATTTGCACCCATCTCTCTATGTATGTTACATCTCAAAACAAGAGGAAAAACAAAGACCTAAGATAGACCAAATGAGGCAAGAGATGAGAATACTTTCCAAGGGCTTGTGATTACTTCTGGTAATCCCACCACAATTTCATTAAATGGAATGGGATCAAAACTACAGTATGATTAGGTGACTGGGCCAGAGTTCCAGGACATGTTGGGATTTCAATTCATTCTCCCAGCCTCTTGCTTTTCCCTCTATGCCCTGCATGTTACCAAGCCCTAGCCCTCGATGGCTGAAAAGCAGCGGCATGGGTCTGTGGTGTTTTCTGCCATTTCTCTTGGAAGCAGTGGGGGAAGGCATTTTCCCTGTTGACCCTCTTGGTCCACGATCACAATAGGATCCAAATCTACTTACTCCTTTGCAGATGGAAACAGCCTCCTTGGACAAGGATTTTGGATAGGAAACGTTGTGCTCCATTATAGACTGAAACAATTCGTCTTCATCTTCACCATCAAATGGAGGCTGTTCCAGAAAAAAGAAAGATGGGAAAACATTTAGGCAGAGTAATTCACTAACACGACACCTAAAGATCCAATTCAGCACCAAGAAACAGACGAAGCTTCTCAGCACACTGCAGCCTGCAGTTAGCTCAGTTAACTTGCAGGTTTATTTGATTATCTTCAATTAGGTTGGTGGTTGGGTGTTTTTCATCTTTCCTCTATCCCTTTAATTTATCTTGCCCTGGGCAACCCCAAACAATCTTTAGGAAAAATGCTTTTGAGTGATGCTTTTAATGATTCGCAAATAAATTATGATTAATCCATTAGTCTTCTAAGTATGTGGTAAAAATCTAATTATGACCAAGTAAGGTTACAAATGGCTTTGTGTTCAGAAGGGGGGGGCAGATAGAGAATGCTAACACCTCCACTTGGGGTGAAGGGGCCTTCAGAGCAGGGGCAAAGAGGATGTATCCAGCCCAGGAGCTCACACTGGGGTCTTCTAACCCAACAAGGAGGTCCTCTTTAGGCGGGGACTGCTGCCTGCATGGTGGCAGTGATGGGGTTCAGTTTCCACTGGACACCTCCACTGTCCTCTTCTACTAGGTTTACAATTGCCACGATGAGAGAGTGAGGCATGGTGGCACGGTGGGAGGTCACAGCTTTGAAGTCAGGCAGATATGGGCCAGAATTCTAGCTCTACTACTTCCTGGCTGCGTGTTCACAAGCAAGTGACTTACCTCTTTAAAATAGTTTTCCATTTTGCAAGAAGGGGTTTCTGGTGAGTGCGTAAATCACCTGGTGTTTTGTGTTGTAGCCAGTAGGTCCCCAATGAAGGGTACTTGGCATGTGGTATTGTTACTAAGGCAGAGGAACTCTCTGAGAGGGGCTTCAAGAATCCTCCAGGCATTAAGACCAATCTCAGGATGCCTTTCAAGCTTTTCCCTCCAGCAAATTCCTTAATGTTCCCTTTTGGCTCAGCTAACCCTGAGCTTAGCATAAAAAGGCAGACTAGGGGGTTGCCCCTCTATAGAATCTATGTTTAATCTTGCTATGTTTCCTTCTATGGAAAAGAGGAGTCAGTCACTTCGGCTGATGTGGTTAGGTTCAGATAGTGACAGTGTTGGCTTAAATGTCAACTATATCGTGGATAAAGGTAATGGTGCAGTAGTCAGCAGGATATCCCATGTTGTCAGACTTTTCCCCCTTAGTGAGACAGATCAATTGAACCAAAAAGATCCCTCCCGGGCCGGCCCGGTGGCGCACTGCTACAGTGCGCCGCTTGGGAGCGCGGTGGCGCTCCCGCCGAGGGTTCGGATCCCACATACAGACCGGTTCCCACTCACTGGCTGAGCGAGGTGTGGGTGCAGCACCGAGGGTTGCGATCCCGTTGCCGGTCCCGGTCCAGTACGGGCGCGACACTAAGGGTTGCGATCCGTTGCCGGACACGAAAAAAGACAAAAGGGAAAAAAAAAAAAAAAAAGATCCCTCCCTGCAACCACTGCTCACTATTCCTCTCACACCAAGACCCGACCTTAACCCTGAATCAGAGCTGGGTGTGGGGTCAGTACACGGAAGCCACACCCTCTGAGCAAAAGACACCAAGTCTATGAAGAACCCCACCTTGGGACCATTTGTGGGAAAATGGAGACCAGGGTGACTGGTGCCACTTAACATTTTGGGGGGTTCTGGAAATATAAATAAATGGGCCTCTTTTCTGGCTGTAAGAGCCTGGTATAAAGCATGTTTAATTTTGTGGAAGCGTGCAGGTGGGTGAGAACTAAGCTAGCCCACCTGTGAGCTACTCAGGGCAGGGCAGGGCAGCCTGCAGGGGAGCCCAGGCAACAGAGGGCTCTCTGTGTCAGCGTCACTTCCATCTAGAGAGGACAGGGCAGAGCACGACAGGCTGCGGCTGCAGGGGAGGCCAGGCCTACTGTCTGCCCTTCCACAACTTCTCTGCCCGGTATCACGCAACCTTCTTCTTTTGACCACCTATTACACGACACACACCTCTCATTTTTCCTGTTAAGTGATCCATAAACGTGGTGGAGTTTTGGCTGAGGAGATTTTCATAACTAAAACAGACATGGCATGGTTTCTGCTCAGGACCTTGAATTGCACCCCCGCAGGGTCCCAGAGCACTTGGAATTCGCACGTTCTCTACAGTGTGAACGGGGCCTTGGGGCGAGCAGGGCAGAGGCTCTGCTTCTAGATCACCCACCGACACCTCACGATAAGGCCTGTGAGGGCCTCTGGTCAGGAAGAAGTACATAATTTGTGGGTTTCAGTGCAAAATGAAAATGCTGGGACCCTTATTAAAAAACAATTAAGAATTCCCAGATGCTGACCATGGAGCATGACACCATACATGCAGGGCCCTTCTAAGCGTGGGTCCTGTGCGTCTGCCCAGGTGGCACGCACATAGAACTGGCCAAAGGCTCCTTGATGAGCAGTGACGAAGGCAGTGGCAAGAGTCAACCAGCACCTTCGGAGATGCTCAAGGACCAGCAGGCTGAGTCACAAACCATCCCAGCCAAACGTCTGAAAGACTTTCCGCGAAGGAAATCAAGCGAATCTGCCTCAGGAATCTTCATCAAGTGGAGCAGTGAAAAGACCACTTTTTAAAAATTTTATTATCTTTATCTCAAAGTACTCTCTACTTTCCCTGTGATTTTTCTTTCTACCCATTATTTAGGAGAGTGTTGTTTAATTTCCTCACATTTGTGAGTTTTCTAAATTACCCTCTGTTATTGTGGTCAGAGAACATTTTCTATGATCTTAGTCTTTAAAAAATAGGAAAAATTCAAACAAAAAAAATAATGTTTTGAGCTTTGGCCACGTTATTATCAGTGCTTTATTTTTATTGTTGAATTGTATTTCATTGTATGGATATACCGCAATCAGTTTTTTTATTCTCCTGTTGATGAGCATTTGGATTGTTTCTACTTTTGGTCCCTTATGAATAAAACTGGTATTGTTAAAATTTTTTTTAGTTGTACATATTTGTGGGGTATAGTGTGTTGTTTCAACACATGCACATATTATACAATGATTCACTCAGGGTAGACAGCATATCCATCCCCTGAACATTTATCTTGAAAAGATGTCAGGTCACTGTAGCTGAAGCCTTTTGCCTCCCACACCCTCACAATGTGGAAGACCAGGAATTGTCTGTGGAACCTTCTGAGCAGGGCACTGGCCTATCACACCTGTTTAACTGTCTCATGGTGTGGGAACCAGCTTTGCCAGGTGAGCCGCGCCCACAGATGCCAATTTCTGAAATGGGAACTACTGAGTCAGGGATTGAGCTCTGTCTGCTGGAGATCAAAGGAGGACTTTCATCAAGTCTTCGCTGTGCCCCACTGAGGGTAGGACACCTGGATCCTGGAGCACTCCAGAGTATCCTTAAACACCGATCCTACAGGACATTCCTGGGTCAGAGTTTGCACCCTATACCCCTCTCTGGAGATCTGTATTAACATTTACATTGTAAAGGCCCTGAGAAGTCCTGCAGTAAAGAAAGCTGTTTAACCCTATGCAAATCATTAGTCTGGGGTTAGAAGGATTCTCAGAGGACCCTTAGGCTCGCCTGCTGCAATAAGACTCCTAAGGTACAAGATGTCTTCAAGAAGTTCATGGAAAGATTCATACTATCTTTTAATTCTATTTTTCCATGAGTTTTTGGAAGCAACCTCGTTTAATAACAAAAGCCACAAGATCAAACGCCCTGTGACAGAGCCTCAAGATTCACCCTGCTTTCCACTGGAGGTAGCACCAAGGATTAGGATTGTCCTGCGATCACATCCCAGGGAGGGACATATTTCTACCCCTCAAATTTGCTCATTGTGAATCTATTGCCTGATAAGGGAGGAGAGTGATGGCATGAAGAAGGGCAGCCGTAACACAACAGGAGTGGCACTCTCAGGCCCTTGCTCCATGCCAGGCACTATGTGGGGTGCTCTGCAGGTATCTCCCACTCAATCTTCAAATCAATCTTGTGATCAATGCTTGATCCCCTCAACAGCTGAGATCCCTGAGGTTCTGTGCAGTACTTTGGCCAGGGTTACAGAGCGGGTATAGAAGACTGGGATTCCAACCCAGGCATCCTGCCTTTCGGACTTGGGCTCTCAGCATCATGAGCAATGCCACCTCCCCACACCTGCGCTGGTAGCTAGCCAGTGAAGTGTGACCCCAGCACTGCTCCTGGGAGGACCAAGCGGGAGGCACTCAGCTGTGGGGCCGCCCAGCACATACAGTGGACTCTAGCGTGGGGGAGGGCTGATTCATTTCCTGCATGGTATGCAGCAGTGAGTTCTGAAAATAAAGAGGGGGCAGCCCCAGGAGCCTGTGCTGTTTCAAGTCACGTATCAGTGACTTGTCTCTAGCCTAGAGACCTGGCTTGATTTCCCAGCCCTAACGGATGGGTGGGAACTGGGCTAGCCTCCCTCGCAGCTGCAGGCCTGGTGCCTCTGCCCCACTGAAGATGATGTATCTTGGGCAAGAGGTAGAGGAGCAGTTAAGTGCTTCCCCTCAGCTTTGGAATGCCAGCAAATCAAATGCATATGTTTTCCTACTCTGTTTCCTCTGGTGCAAAGATATAGGCTTTACTATTATTATTATTATTATTATTATTATTATTATTATTATTATTATTGTGATAAAATACACATAAAATTCACTATCCTAACCACTTTTAAGTGTACAGTTCAGGGGCATTAAGTGCACTCACACTGTTGTGCAGCCATCACCACCATCCATCTCTAGAACTTTTTCATCTTTCCAAATTGAAACTCTGTCCCCATTAAACATTCACTCCCCATTGCCCCGCCCACCAGGTCCTGGTGCCACCATTCTACTTTTTGTCTCAATGAATTCCACGACTCTAGGCACCTCATGTAAGTGGGATTATACAGTAAATACATGCCCTTTTGTGACTGGCCCATGTCAAGATGTGAACTCTTTGTATCTTAACTGTGCCTTCAGCTATCAGCAAGGACAGGCTAGGTCCTGCTGTGGCAACAAACAACCTAGAACATCTCCAAAGCTTAAGGCAATAATTTTATTTCTTGCTGATGCTACATGTGCACTGGGAGTCACAGAAGGCTCTGCTGATTGTGGCCACTCAGGGATCCACGCTTCTGGCACCGTGCCATCTTAGTCTTGCTGTGGCACAGGCTGCAACAGGGGCCCTGGGGTGTCTTGCACCAGCACACAAGTGCTTGGCATCCACTCAGGTCTCATTGCCCAGAACTAGTCACATGCACCACCCAACTACGAGAGAGCCGGGAAGTACAGTTCTACATGTGCTAGCTGGGAAGAAGACAAGAAATACCTGGTGAACAGAAGTAATGACCACCATGTTCTGAAAAGCTGCCTGGAGCCCTATTTTAAATTGAAATTGTGTAATACTGGGGGCAGGGGAAATCCATGAAAGTAGCATCCACATTCCCTTTACCTAAACACAAAAACTGCTCTGCTTTATATGTGAATTCTTAGGCTTTCTTTTATTATTTTTGAATTGTGCTGCATAACTTGGAATTTTTCACTGACTGCTGCAAACACATTTTCTCTGTAGCCACCAGTGTTCCCATTCAGTGCTGAATGCCATGCAGGTAACATATTATCACAGACTGATTCATTTGTCCAGGGACACATTTACAGCTGCTTCCAGTATTGCATTCTAATAACTAATGCCACTATAAACATCTCTGTGCATATCATTTTTTCTTCTCTTAATTACTTCCTAAGAATAATGTGCCATGTGTAGGATTCTGTAGCCAAAGCATGTGAATGGGTTTAGGGTTCTTGTCAAGTCTCTCCATGTCACCCCTGGAGCATCTGACCAGTAACTGCTTGCTCTCAGGCTCTGGTGTTGAAGGCTGGTCCATGGTGAAAAGTTATAATTATGTTCGTTTTCCTTTCCAGTAATGCTATCTACTTCGTCCAGGGACAAGGGGGGGTGACGTGCTGCTGAGGTACTTAGTATATTACCCTTTTGGATTGCTTCTCTCCCTTCTTTTTCCCATCCCCCAAAATCTGGACTCAATGTTCCAAGCTAAGCTACCTGTTAACAAGTCTCAGGTTAGTGTAAAAACTTTCTGAATGGGTTGTATCCCCACTACTTTAACAATATGTGATTTGTGAGTTTTAAACAGAAAAATGAGGGGTGATGGTTCACACTTTACAAAATGATTCCTAAATCAATTACTAGTAAGTGGTCCTCAGGGGTCTGCCAAGTTTATCTGCAGATCACTGATGACCTGGGGTGGGGGTAAGTGAGCACCCAGGGATAATTCAGGCTGAAGTTCTGAGATAAAGTACCAATTACCGATTCATCAGGAATGAAGACAGTGTATAAATAACTCTGGCAGAAAAGACATAAAGAGGAGAGGCTGCTCGCTTTAAGATGAACACCGTCAACACCTCAAGCCACACTATACTCATTAGAGTGCTGGGTAAATTCTATTTATGTCCCCAAAGTAATCATATTTGACAAGCAATCCAGGAACTGAATAAAGACTCAGACTCTTTATACGTATCTGCCCCCTTGGCTGCTGACAATAAATAAAGCAAATGAGAAGAAAGTTGCCATAAACTATTTTTTTGCTCATCTTCAGCGCTCCTGATTAAAGAGGACAAGTTTAGACCACAACCCCATCACAACGTTATAATAATCTTCCTCCTCAGTAACAGCGTCTATTCCTCTCCTGGGTCTCTGAGGTTCCAGCAGCTATGCGGGGCCCTGGGTGATAACCGCAGAGCCTTCATTATCCTTTCTGGGTGGAGTCACAGCCCAGGAGTTCATTTAAATTTGCACTGAGGAGTCAGAGAGGAAGATGAGGCAGGGGCTGTGAAGGAGGAGATGTAGACCTGCAAAGGTTCCTATCTGTGTCTGTCACTGCCCCGGGATATAGGCCACCTTTAAGCTGTTACTTTTGGAGAATATCACCATTCTCAATAGAGATCATGAAGATGTCAAGGGATATGAGCAAGGCAAGCTATCAGATCTGAGAAGCAGGATGGGAAATAACGGCAACGTGCCGGGATGTTTATGCAGCCACTGGGCGAGGGTGAGGGCACTCTGCAGGCGTGAGTGAAGGAAGCAGGCCTGCAAGGAAGGCCTGGACATGGGCTCAGCACCAGTCTGCAAGTGAGGCTTGAAAGAGGCAGCACTTCAAAAGGGGACTTCCCTGCTGGAGTGGAGCATTCCCTGAGCTCTTCCCTGGGGAATAAAGCCCCAGGAAGCCTGGGAGAGGAGGGAAGTCAGGGAGAGGCAGGGAGGGAGGACTTTCCTGCAGGTCTGAAATTCTGCTCTCCTGCTGGCCAATGAAGAGTCAAATCACAACATCTCTTGTAAAGTGCCCTTGGAAACGGATCCTGACCATGTTTCCATCCGACCAATTTCCCTTGTTGGCGTATGCAAATGTGCCTCTTAATGAAAGCAGGGTTTGTTTTCTGGACTCAAGAGTTGAGGACGCAACTGGGATCAAGGAGGGGAACTTGGTTTTGTGCCTTTATGAACAGCACAGCTCCCAGGGGGCTGCTAAGTCAGAGTCAAATTCCATTGTTAAAATTTAAAGAGGGGAAATTAACTTTGGGCAGAGTAATTTGTATTTCCTAGCTGCTGTCTCCCTGACAGCAGCTGTGTATAACCTGCTTTCCTGTGTTTCTACATGGAGGTATTTGGCCTAAGAAGAATGTTTTGACAAAAATAAGTAGTAAACAGACCCCTCTTTTGATGTCAATCAAGTCTTAAAACCACTGAGAAACAATGATCAAAGGTAAGCTAGGACCTATATATTTCGCTATCTGAAAGACCATTCTAGAATCTCAGAGATATGCCATAATGAAAGAGACAAAAAGGAGAGCATGCCAATGGCTTCCCGTCCCAGAGTGGGAGTCACAGTCTTGCGATGACCTCCACGGAGTGCTCTTTCTTTCGATCTCAGGCCTCCTAGCCCTCTCCAGGTCACTCCGCTCCAGCCACAGGGTGGCATTCTTGCCATTTACATGTGGCCCACACACCTGCCTCGGGCCTTTGCACTTGCCATTGCTCCCTGAAGCTGTGCACAGATGGTTCCCCACTTCCTTCTGGTCTCACAACTGCACCTTCTATGTGAGGCACTCGCCGGCCATCCCAGCTACAATTCCACCCCTCCCCCAACCCTGTATCTTCTTTTCCTGCTTTATTACTTTTCTCCTTAGCTTATCACTGACATATGAAATATTTTCCTTAACTCGTCTGTCATCTCTCTCCTCTGAGCTGCAAGCTTCGTGAAGGTATTGATTTCTGTCTGCTTTGCCCACTGCTATTGCTGTGCACATAGTAAGCGTTCAATAAACATGTGTTGAATGAATAAATGAATGAGTCAACGATGTAATATGTCACAAAGAGTGACTTTTTCCATTCCGGAAACAGATTTCTTTGGGGGTCACTCTGCTGCTGCTCAATCTGGGCATTCTTTCCGTGGTCTCTTGCTACGGCTTTTGGCAATGAAGAGACAAACTCCTTGGCACTAGTACTTGAGTGCTGGGAATTATAAAAACCTGCCCACAAGAGAATCATTTTTAGGGATAGTGGCAGAGATCTGCTGGATGCCTACCAAGCCTGCTTCCCCTGCTGAGCTCTCAGAGGTGCTAGACTTCCCACCCGACTTTGTGTTTATAAATGGGGCCAAGTTGCCAGTGGAATGTAGACAGGAGTAACAGATGCCACCTCTAGGCCTGGTCATTAAAACATTCTGTGTGACTGTCCTTGTGCTCTCTCTTCACTAGTCAGCTAAAATGAGGAGGATTCAGTGGAGGAATCTGAGGTCCTAAAAGACCGTGAAGGCAATGGATGGAAGCACCTGGGTCCTTGAATGACCAAGTGGGTCAGTGTCCCACCCCCACATAGGTCTGTACCATGAATATGAAATGAACCTGTGCTGTGTGTTGGGGACTGTTAAACAGCTAGTGTGACTTACCTAGATGATACAGATATTAAGGCCACTATAGCAGAAAGTACCCTGCTAGGCAATAATGCACTTGGCTGTCTGATATATGTCATATCCTAACAGAAACCTAATTTGCCTTCCTAACTGAAAGTACAGCCTCACTGGACTTTTGTGAAAATTACAATAAATTGCCAACAGTGAGATAGAAGGAGATGGGGAGAAGCTATTAAAACACTTCTTCAAGTTTGACAGTCTTCTTCCTTAAATAATAACAACACCAACTATACAACAGTAGCTGGGGTAATCTTTGCAGACAAATTTGCAAGGAACTGTAACCCAAACACTGTTTTGAGATACTGAAAATGTAGAGAGTCCATTGCTGACATCAATATGCACGGGGCTTTTGTGCATTATGTGAAAGCTACATTGTCTACACTGCAGGTTGCAGCTTTCAATCTGGGGTTTTTATGACTAGAAGATAATTTCTGTGCGTACTGAACATAATCCACTCTCAAGGGGGAAACTCCACCTCTTCACCCAGGTCAGGGAAGCCGGCATCACTCAATAGCATCAGCCACACTACACTTTCAGTTCCTGCTGTCACTGCCGAACAGAGCTGAAGTGTGCACGTGACACAGCAACAAACAAACATGAAAATGCAGTGAAATGTTACCTGCCCAGCTAGCATTTCATACAAGAGGACACCATAGGCCCACCAGTCCACAGATTTTCCATACGGCTGATAAGCGATTATCTGTGTAGAAACAAACACATCAATTACATTTAGTGATGAAACAAACAGCCCTATTAGAACATGTAAGTCAAACAGGCAGACATTTATACCCTCAGTTCATTTAAATAAGGGGATGATAAAATCTGTCTGATTTCTACACCACAGGAAGAGGGCCCTTCATATTAGACATACCAGAAACTATCACCCCATGATTCACTGCCCAAAACCTGCTTTGGGACTCCACTTCTGAATCTACATGGAGATGCCAAAGCACTGTCTGACAGTTTATTTAATCATCCTTACTGGTGAAAAATATTTTGATGCTGAGGTGGATTTAATTTTTGGAAGAAGCCGGTGGTCATTCAGAGCTAGGGTCTGATACATAAAATGATCCAACTGTGTAACAGGGTTTCGCTGAAAGTAATAAGGACGATGATGTGACGAAGACTAGGAGGAGGAATGACTTAAGTAAAAATTCTAGTTTTCTTTTGTTGTATGTGGAGGTACAATGATATACGTTCAGTCTACTGAGTAAAGTTTTAAAACATTTCAGAAGAGATATAAAATATAATAACCAAATGCAATATTTGAACTTCATTTGACTCTTGATTCAAAACAACCAGTTGCAGAAAAGAAATTTTGAGACAATTGAGAAAGTTAAGATACAGTGTGGATATCAGATGATATTAAGGGGTTATTGTTGATTTTGTTAGGTGGCATAATGGTATGGTGACTAGTTAATAATGAGTTCTTTTTGGTTAGAGATAAAGTATTTATGGGTGAAATGTTATAAGTTTAAAAAAAGACTTCAGTAAAAGAGGCGGGGGAAGAACAGATGAAGAGAGTTGGCAAATGCAGGCAGCTGTTGAAGCGAGTGATGGGTCCATAAGAGCTCACTCGAGTCTTCCTTCCACCTCTGTGGCTATCAGAAGTGCTAGAATAATTCTATACCCTCCCTTTGTGGACGGGATTAATTCTTGATCTGGATTTCTAAGTGTGGCATGTCTTATTAAAACACTGGCGTCCTTACCTCTCAGGTAGGCTGTGTACCAGTGCACACAATTCCCAGACCCATGAGTCATGCCCCAGAACTCGAGGTAGAGACATACTAACAGGTACTCAGCACAACCATTCTGCCATTTTACATACAACTTTGACTTTGAAATGTTCTAGGATAGCTTTAATGGCCCAGAATGTGTAATTAAATGTCTTGGGACATAAGAAAACTTCCTGCATGTCTTCCTACCTCTGTTCCTTTAATGTATTACTAATATTTCTCCATGAAGCATGAGAAATACAAGCTCCTACAATTTGCCTAAGTGTGGTGGCAACAAGGGGTACACATTTGGATTTGGCAGCTCTGTAGCTCATTTCCCTGACAAGAAAATGATAAGCCCAGGAACCTACGAGGAGTCCTTAATTTCTTTTCCCACATTTGTTCTTTTCTGAAAACCTGGACAATACATACACAAAAACCCCACCATAATGAGTCTCTAATCTATTACCTGGAGATGATACGTGTCATTCCAGTTCCCAGACAGAAAATTATTGGATCAAAGGAGCTGCATATTTCTATAACCTTTGATACAATGGCAAACTGCCCTTGCAGAAGGGTTGAATTAAATTTATAGCCCTACCTGATGCCAGTTTCATATTTTTATCACTAGGTAAAATCATTCTTTAAAAATTAATTTTTTTCTTTTTCTTTTTTTACTCTACAGCCATGTGTGCTCATTAAGGAAAAAATAAAAGGAGAAAAAAAAGCTAAATAAAGTAAGATTGCTTATAGTCTCACCACCCAGAAATATTAGTAATGTTATTTTGATATAAAACCTTTCCATCTTTCTTATAGCTGTGGTATGTGTGCTTATACATTTTTTAAGAAATGGGATTATGACAACCCACTATTCTGTAGTCAGTTTATTTAATAATATATTACAAATATCTCTGCAAAGCTTTTGATTATTTCTGCAGGATAAATTCCTGCAAGTAGAATTATTGGTTCAAAATAAGTGTTTTTGATTCAAAAGAAGAACTTTTAAGACATATCAACAACTTACTCAAGAGCAGTAGCACATGTATGCTCCCAACAGTGGTAAACTTGGGTGCTTGTTACCCAAATCCTTACCATTTTTCCAAAATGTGCTAATTTGATGACTGAAAGTAATGTTTCAATGGTCCTCTCATTTGCATTTTGTTTACTTCACATTTTCAAGTGGGAATTAGCCACCTCTTTTTTTTTTTTTTAGTAAACTGCCTATGTATTTTGCCCTATTTTCTATCATGATTGATTGGTTCATTCATTAATTCTTTCGGAGACTGTGCTAGGTGTTGGGGGATACAATGTAGAGAAGGATAGACAAGATCCCTAACCCTCACAAAGATTATATGGACACTTTTTTCTCTTACTGATTAATAAGAGCTCTTTATATCTTATGGATATCAACCTTCTTTTGTAAGTTTAACGGTAGCCCTAGCACCTAGCAAAATGCCTGACACATAAACATGGTTCCAGACAACATTACTGAGTATTTACCACAGACCAAGATTGAAGAGATGCTTACTAGACATTGTCTCCTTTGACTTTCCAATAACCCTGTGAGATAGATACTACAATTATCCCCATTTTACAGATGAGAAAACTGAGGCTAAGAAAGATTAAGGAAACTACTCAAGGTTTGCCCAGTTAGTAAGTGACAGAGCAAGACTTTGAATTGAGGATTTCCTGCTTTAGAATCTGTTCTTCATAGCTGCTCTAGAGAGTTCAGCTTGAACTGCCAAAAGCCTGATGAGAATACATTCCCTGATGTGTGGCAGCCAGAGCACAGTCACCCAAGGGTAAGTGGTGAGCCTGCATTCTAGGTCTGTCATCTTCCTCACTCTAGTCTTTCACAGAGTTAGAAACATTTAAATAGCCACTTCCAACTTAATCAGAAAGAAGGTATTAATTTCAGAACTACCATGAGATCTTTGTATGAGACAGGTGGTCAGCCTGGAAGTTCTACTGAGCTCAGCTGGGCTTGCTCACATGTCTGGGTATCACCTGACTGTTGGCTGATCTGGGCTGGCCCCCAGCTGCCATCATTGGGCAAGTCTGTTTGTTTGTTAGTTTGTTTTTTCAAAGCTAAAACAGAAAACAGAGCATGACTATACCACATAAACACAGAATGACTATATAATTTCCCAAGAGTCTAGATAAAAAACTGTGGAAAACTTAGTTATTAAGTGTCAGGACAAGTATTTAAATGGGAACTTTCCTACCCCACCATTCTACTTTTAAACATTATATCATATTACCTCACATGATAGACACTGCCACAGTATCTGATAAAGTTCCACAAACACCTATTTGATTAATGAATAATAAGTAAATGAATGGATATGTGAATGAATGGATGAATGAACAAATGAATTTACATAAACTTGGATCTGTTTCTCATCTTCCCATCTGTTTTTCTAGTGGCAGTCTCTATTTCCTGCATCTAAATGGCAGAGGCTGTGCCAGCTAGAAATGGGTAAACCTCAGTGGAAATATAAAGTGCTCCCAAGAAAGGAAGTCTTCCACCCATGGGAAACTCTGCTTATCCAGAAAGACCAGGAGGATAATTAAATGGTGAATGTAAATAGACTTTTTCTGAAAACCACAGGGTGCTATGTGAACATAAAGAACTACTGTAGTTTAGACCAAATAAGTCCCTTCCCTTAATCTTAGTAAGAAATCTGCAATTAGTCAAACTGGAAAATATCATTTTAAAAAAGACTTGAATCAGAGGATTAATTCAAGCCCAACTTTCAAGTATCATAGGACCAAATAACCTTAGCTTAGGGCTATTCTCTTGAATGGTATTCTAAAAATATGTGATGAAGTTTCACAAAAATAATTACTGACTCATACATCGCATCCCCATCAATGGAGTCTTTGCAGAACCATAACAAAATCATAAAATCAAAGAAAAACACACTCTGTGATGCCAGAGTGGAAAATGTGGCTTTGCTTAGTTTGCAGGGGAGAAAAAGTTGTGCAATAGGCTAATATTATTCTCCCAATGTTCTTGAAGGAAAAAGAATACTAAAGAAGAAACCCACAGAAAAAAAAAAATTAACATTTTAACTCAATGATTAGTTATTAAAATACTTCTCTAATAATCCAAAGCAAAATATCAAACACAGGAGAATTAAGATCTGATTTGTACTAGCCATTTGGAAACTGGCCATTTTAACTGAACTAAGTTGTTCCTTCCTTAATCTCTGGGTCTAAAAGATCAAGAGCTGATTTATACACTCGATTCCCATCTCAAACCAACAAAAACAAGGCCATTTCCTTGAGATTAGTGGCAGTACAAACTTTGCTTATCCATTCTGCACCTAGCACATGCTTAGTTCACTTAACCTACACCCTAAGAAAACAGTCCTAAGTTAAGGATGTTGGGTCCGATGATACTTTAAAAAAGAAAGTTGAGCTCATTAATCCTTTGATTCAAGACTTCATTAAAATGATATTTTCCAGTTTGACCAGTTGCAGATTTCTCACTAACATTAAGGGAAGGGACTTATTTGGTCAAAACTATAGGTGAGCAAAGAAAAGAATCCATCTAGAACTGCTTGGCTCAATCCTGAAAGCCACTGTTCACCTTCACTGCAGTGGGGTTGATACTTTCACTTCAATTCCAGTGCATAAAACCTAAGTTAAAGGCAAAGATAAACCTACCCTAGAAACCAAACATAAAACTGAGTAGGTGGAAACAGTCTGGTGAAATAGGCTGTCATATTGCCATATCATTGAAAAAATTAGAATCAAAGGAGCAAACCCCCCAGCATCAGACAGTACTCACCAAACGGCCCAGGTACTAGCCAATGGATGGTGAGAGGAAGTGATGTTTCACTTCCAGGTCAAGGCAGTTAAAAGCCCACTTGTCTCTTGCACTGTGATTCTACAGAATACACGTTCCAGATGGCTTAGCTGCAAGATGGAGGATGACTGCTTGACCTACACCAGACTATGTGTGAGCAATGAGTAAATATTTATTGTGTTAAGCCACTGAAATTTCAGGAATTGCTGTGGCAGCTACAGTTGGTCATTCTAATAACTCCTTCTTTCATAGAAGCAAATCACAAAATCTCACCTTTTCTACAAACCCTGTTTGACCAAGCAATAGAAATTCTCTTTGGGACAGTAAAAGTATACTTCCTGAGCAACTATATGTTAGATGCTCTACACACACTTTGTGTAATGTGATTAGGTAGAAATTATTATTATTCCCATTGTAGTGGACTGAATTGTCTCCTCAAAACTCCCTGAAGCTTGAATTGTGTCCTCCAAGTTTCATGTATTAGAAACTTGGCTCCCACTGTGACTGTTAAGAGGGTGGGAAATCCTATTATGGTAATTGAAAGGTGGAGCCTTGAAGAAGTGATTGGATTGTAGGACCGTGCAGTAGAGAATGGATTAAAAATGGTGGTCAGGGGCGTGGTTCTGAGGGTTTTAAAAGAAGAGGAGAGTCTGTCTCTCTCTCTGTTCTCTCTGCTTCCACCATCTTGCAATATGAGACCCCTGGTTTACTGTCACTACCACCAGATGGACTTTGGACTTCTCAGCCTCAGAAACTGTAAGTGATAAATTTCATTTTCTTTATAAATCACCCAGTTTCAGGTATTCTGTTACAGCAACACAAAATGGACTAATACACCCATCTTATAGGTGAAAAAACTGAGGTTCAGGAAGTTAATAGACTTGCCCAAAGCCAATTGATTAATAAGTGGTAGTCTGAATATTTATATATTTGTCTTAAAGATACAATTTTATGTCTTTTTATCCCAGCTCATACTGGGATTAATAAAATATTACGCAAAGGGCCTTGAGGGTTAAAGAGATTTGAAATCATCATTTCAGTTGTTGTAAGTAACTATTTCAAAAGCACTTGAATAAAATTTGTTCTTGTAACTATATTAAAGCCAGTCACTGCAATCTGTTTATGTTTGTTTTTAACACAGGCAGAACTGAAGCTCCAGTGTTGCTGTGTGAATTATCCGGCAGAGGATCAGTAGGGGCTGCACAAAGGAGGTTACACTTCATTTCATATCCTGTGTTCTACTGATATCCAAGCAGTGTTACCAACCAGACCCCTCTGCTCAGGTGATAGAAAATGATGCCTGAATTTGGAAGGGTGTGGGAGCCCTGTTTCTGGTCAGGATGATTCATAAATCCTAAAAGCCATGGCCACCTCAAGGGTTTTTTTGTCTTGTTTTTGAAATTCTACAACAACTTGGCTCCAACTTGCTCTTTATTTTCTATTTCAGCACTAAACTCCTACGACTTTTGCTGGAGACACCCTCTCCTTCCTCCAAGGCTTGCAAAAGCAGAACGCCGAGTGCCAATGGCTCATTTTTCTCGTGATCGCATTTGTCAGCATCATAGAGCCCGCCTGCCCAGCCACCAGACTGAGTAAAAAGTCACCCTGAACACCGCAGTGACTTCAACAGAAATAATAGGACGGGATTTAGAATTTAACCAGAACATTTTTTCCCGGAGAAGTTCACAATCTGTCACCCCTGGTCTGTACACCAGATGAATTGGGAGTTACCGAAGGTCAAAGTTACAGGGTACAGGGTGCAACCTCACCACCGCAAATTCATTTTTAGAATAAAGCACACCTTTCCCTCAATGCTCAGCTGCTATTAAGAAATATCTCCAATTAACCAAAGCCTCACTGCAAAGGGAAACAGTATCAGACAGCTCTACTTGAAAATATTCAGATACACATGATTTAGGATTTTGATTATACTGTCCCTTTTGAGCTGTCTAGACCTGCACTGTACAGTAGCCAATAGCCACGTGAGGTTTCTGAGCATTTGAAATGTGACTAGTCCAAATCTAGATGTGCTCTAGGTGTAAAATACACTTCAGATTTGAAAGACTTAGTTCAGTACAAAAATGCAAAATAGCTTATTAAATTTTTTTATTAATAAATTAATTTCATCTCTTTTTAAACTTTTAAAAAATGTGCCTGCTGAATCCAGTTTTGCGTTGCATTTTATTTCTATTGGAAAGTGCTAGTCTAGACCCTCGGAGTTCCACCAGCTGTTATGGCGCCCTCTGGTTCTCTGGCTCTTGCTGGGCTATGGAGCCAGCCTTGGGCTGAGGAGTAGCTCAGAGACCATGGAATAGATGATGAGACTTTCTTGAGTCTTTCCCCAGTGGGGACAGCAGCAGGCGTCTCTGGCACTTGTGGACCGATGGGAGCTTAAAGCCAAGCCTGGAGCTGCCTGACATCCTGAAACCCCAGGCAAAGGGCTGTGATGGCAATTTGGTTTCCCATAATGGAGAACTCACAAAGGAGAGGCAGACTTGGCAAGAAGGGCTAGAGTTGGCAGATTTCCCTGCAGCACATGGGAGATTGAACTTTGGCTTCAAAGACAGACCCCCAACAGGGCCACTGTCACTCAGTTTTACTGCTATTTGCCATTATGATTATTATTATTAGACTTACACGAGCCAATTGGTTGGGAGAAAGTCAGGATGTTACAAATGGCTGCCTGTCTAGTAAAAGTGAGATACGAATGAACTTTCTTCCAGCCTGGGCACAGGACCAGGGCATGAAAGGGATTGGGGGCAGCTTCTTGTCTCTCACCAGGCCAAGGGCCCACAGTGACTAGAAGGACATAGCTCCAAGGCCAACCCAGCCTTCTACCCTCTACCAGGGCTATACACTGAAAGGCCTGCCAGAGAGGATAGGGCTTCAGAAGTTTTCTGACTTCTGACCACTCAGGCCTAGGAGAGCTTGGGCAGCATGGTACGGTTTTAGATGCTATTGGCAATAGCAGTGTCTGTAACCAACATCACCATCACAGACATTTACTATGTGCCAGCCTCTGTATCTCTTCAGCTCATTTAGCCCTCATGAGACCCATTTCAAAGATAAGGAAATGAGGTACAGAGAGGTTAAGTAGTCTACCCAAGGTTAGACCACTAGTAAGTGGCAAAGCTGGGATGTGAACCCTGGCCATCTGGCTTTGACATCCACATTTTTGACCAATTTTTCTATACTTGAGGTCTTTTTTTTTTTTTTTTTTTCCCTTTTTTTGTCTTTTTTACTGACCGGTAATGGGATCGCAACCCTCGGTGTTGCACCTGTACTGGGGACTGGCAACGGGATCGCAACCCTTGGTGTTGCGCCCGCACCGCGCTCAGCCAGTGAGTGGGAACCGGTCTCCACATGGGATCCGAACCCTCGGCGGGAGCGCCGCCGCACTCCCAAGCGGCGCACTCTCCAGTGCGCCACCAGGCCGGCCCTATACTTGAGGTCTTGACCCAGCGTGGCTCCCTAGACAACTATGGTGGGAACTGGCCCAGTTAAGGTAACTCTTGCCAAAAAGGGGTTAAAATGCTTAAGAGGATCAAAACAGCCAGGATATGCACTTCGCTCAGGAACTCTGGCTTCGAAGTCTTCGTCTCGAAGGACCCCATGAGACTGTAAGGTAAGTGTATGGAGATTCACTCTCCCGTTCTTGCCTAGCCTTGAACTGGACTCCACTGTTCACTTTCATGTTATACTTAGTCACCAACCCCCCAGAGACTACTCTAAAATAAATGGCCTGACTGAAAAAGGCTCTTTCCAAGCTATTATTACTATATACATATATATATATATATATAAAACAGCCTTTATACAACGGGACTTCAAAAAGTTCATGGGAAAATGGAATTAAAGGATAAAAGTTAAAAAAATATAAACTGTATTTCTCAACATAAGCTCCATAAAGTTCAAGATACTTTTGTAAGTGATGATACCAGCCATTTAATCCATCCCTAAAGAACTGAGGGTCCTGGGAATTCTGCCCTGTCAATGCAGTGTTTTCTACATTATTAACTGAAGGAAAAAGGGTTACCTTTTAAAGATTATTTTAAGATTAGGAAACAAAAAGTCAGAAGGAGCCAAATCAGGACTGTAAGGTGGACGCCTGATGATCTCCCATAGGAACTCTCACACCTTGTTTGATGAGAGGAATGAGCAGGAGCATTGCTGTGGAGGAGGACCCTCTGCAGAAGCTTTCTTGGACATTTTTCTGTTAAAGCTTTGGCTAACTTTCTTAAAACACTCTCACGATAAGCGGATATCATTGTTCTTTGGCCCTCAAGAATGTCAACAAGCAAAATACCCTGAGCATCCCGAAAAACTGTTGCCATGACCTTTGCCTTTGACTGGTTCGCTTTTGCTCTGACTAGATCACTTCCACCTCTCAGTAGCCTTGGCTTTGATTGTGCTTTTCTTCAGGATCGTATTGGTAAAGCCATATTTCATCTCCTGTTACAATTCTTCACAGAAATGCTTCAAGATATTGATCCTACTGTTTAAAATTCCCCTTAAAATCTCTGCTTGTCTGCAGCTGATCTGGGTGCAGTAGTTTTGGTACCTACCAAGGGGAGTGTTTGTTCAACTTTAATTTTTCAGTCAGAATTGTGTAAGCTGAACCAACTGTGATGTCTATGGTGTCGGCTACTGTTTCTGCTGTTAACCGTCAGTACTCTTTAATTAAGGCACAAACAAAATTAATTTTTTCCTCACCAATTGATGTGGATGGTGTGCTGCTACAGGCTTTGTCTTTAACATCGTCTTGTTCCTTTTTAAAATGAATTATCTATTTGTAAACTGCTGATTTCTTTGGGGCACTGTTCTTATAAACTGTCCATTAAGCATCAGTGATTTTATCATTCTTCCACCCAAGCTTCACAATAAATTTGACACTTACTCTTACTTTAATTTTAGCAGAATTCATGTTGCTCTGATAGGAATTCTTTTCAAACTTATGTCTTATCCTTTAGTGGATCAAACTAGATCCTGTTCAGACAAGTTACAACAAATTAATGAGTTTATTTTGGTGCAAAAACATTTTGAAATCCATGCATACTTTTTTCATAATACACATTTCCCATGAACTTTTTGAAGACCTCTTGTACATAAAACATGCTCGAGTTCTTCTACTGTCTCAGGGACACAAAGGATATTTCCCTTTTTTGAAATATAAAAACATTAGATTTTGATGGAAAAATTACAGTGGTTTTAAAAAACATCACAAATTCCCAAGGATAGAGCATGGGACACAAGAGGCACTTTTTATGTACATGGTCAAAACAGTGTCTGACATGTCCGAACAGTAGTATTTGGGAAGAAAGAAGTTGGGCCTAAGTATTTTCTGGGTGTTCTCTCCAGACAGGTGGGACCCTATGTTCACTAACTGCCTTCTCTACTTGCTCCCCTGAGGCCCACAAATCCAGGGCCACATAGCTCCTGGAGCCTTAGCCATGTTATACTGAGACTGCCTGTCTGCCCCCACTCAACCCCAGACTCCTCTCCAGCAGGGGCTGAACCACCCACCTATGTACCCAGCACAAGGACCACCACCAGCACGGGGAGGACACTCCATAAGTAGTGTTGGAGAAATGAGTAGATCCAATCCAAGCCCACTCCATAGACTCCACCTATTTCTTAAGTGCAAAATCTAAAGGTCTCTTAGGACTGATGAATTGCTAAGGCTGGAGGCAGCATTAGAGATGATTTAGAAAAGTGTCTTCAGGGTTCTCAAAAGAAACCTAGGCTCAGAGTGGCAAAGTGGCTTGCTTGAGGTTATTGGGCTGGCTAGCGGCAAGGTCAGGAAGAGAGAGGTCTCAGGTCTCCTGATTGTGTCCTCTTCCTGCAGCATGAGGCCTGAGAACAGAGTGTGATAAACAGGAAGCACCACAGCGGGGTTAAGAACGGAGCACCCTTGACTCTCAACCGAGATGTTTCCCATTCAAACTCCTTTCGAACAGACCACCTGAGCTCAGAATGCCAAATGGGAAGCACAATGGTGAGAGAGCTCTGAACCCAACTGCTGCAGACCAGCTCTGCCACTCAGGAGCTGTTTGACCTTGGGCAAATTGCTTAGCCTCTCTGGGCTTCTGTTTCCTCAGCTGTGATACTGGAATTCCAGCACCCACCTGGCAAGTATGTGGTGGGGGATTAAATGGCACTATGTATATTAAAATGTGCTTATTACAGGTGAGTTGAATCTATGTAACTCCATATTGCCTAACATCAGAAATAAGAATTGGTACCCAGGAAGGGCAGGTGGGTAAAAGTTATTCAAGGCAATAAACTAAACTTGGCTCACAGGACAGAGGAAACATTTTGGTATCAGAAATAATATTAAAAATACACATTAAACATTCTGAAATGATTGTTCGCCCCTGGACATTCTCAATTAACACTAAACCTTCTATTAATTCTTTCAGCAAAAATCAGCTTACTATATGCCAAACACTGTTCTAAGCAGGGGGTACAGAAGTGAATATAATGGATAACCCCCACTACGCAATTAAATTAATTTTTACTAGAACAGCAAAATTTCAGACTTATCTCTTATTAGGGCATTCTTTTTTTTGACGACTACGCAATTAAATTAATTTTTACTAGAACAGCAAAATTTCAGACTTATCTCTTATTAGGGTATTCTTTTTTTTGACTGGTAAGGGGATCGCAACCCTCAGCACAGTGTGGTCAGCACCATGCTCAGCCAGTGAGCGCACCGGCCATCCCTATATAGGATCCGAACCCGTGGCCTTGGCATGTTCCCTCTTCTATGATTGAATGTACATTTCTATGGGCCAGGTACTCTGCTAGACACTGGGGATTAGGAATCTAACTGCGGAGAGAGACACGAAATGAATAAATACATGAAAATGTGGTATCTAAAAATCAAGGATCTTGGTACACCACATGAAAAATATCTGCAATATCTGAAATCTTTGTACAAAATACATTATATAAGAATAATGAATATTACCACAAGATGAAAATGGAAAGTCTGGAGTCCAAACTACATATTTTCTATTTACACAAGAATTGTGGCTCTATCTAGGATTGGAGAGAACAGAAAACGATTCTCTAATGGTAATAAAATAAAAATGCTTTAAAATCTACTTATAGTAGCCACCTTTTCTATCTCCTTTGTTACTTGCTTTATGAGAATGAAAAGCAAACAGCAGGAAAACCTAAGTACTGCTCCCCCAAAAGGTCAGAAGGGGATCAAATGGTACAAAGAAGTGTTTTCGATTATTAACAGTAGCTTCGAATAGCAATTAAGTCTTTTTATAAATTATTGGATTCAGTTTGCTAATATTTTGTAGAAGATTTTTGCATCTGTGTTCATGAGAGATATTGGTCTGCAGCCTTCCTTCTTATACTGTTTTGGTTTTGGTATTAGGGTAATGGAAGTTCTCATAGAATGAGGTAGGAAGCATTTTCTTTGCTTCTGTCTTTTGAAAGAGATTGTAGAAGATTGGTATAATTTCTTCATTAACTGTTTGGTAGGATTTACCAGTGAACCCATCTGGGCCTGGTGCCTTTTGTTTTGGAACATTACTATGTCTTTTGAAAGAGATTGTAGAAGATTGGTATAATTTCTTCATTAACTGTTTGGTAGGATTCACCAGTGAACCCATCTGGGCCTGGTGCCTTTTGTTTTGGAACATTACTAATTACTGATTCAATTTCCATAACAGAAATAAGCCAATTCAAATAGTCTATTACTTCTTGTGTGAGTTTTGGCAGACTGTGTCTTTCAAGGAATTGGTCCACTTCATCTAAGTTATCAAATTTGTGGGCATAAGTTGTTTGTAGTATTTACTATCCTTTAATGTTGATGGGATCTGTAGTGATATGCCCTCTTTCATTTCTGATATTAGTAATTTGTGTCCTCTCTCTTTTTTTCTTAGTTAGCTTGGCTGCATGTCCAAGCCCTGTCCCACTACCTCCCGCAAATAGCCCCCCACTGACCTCTCCACTGTGCACAGGGTTTACCACACCAGCAGAAGATGGATCTTGGGAAGAGGCCCACATAGAGCCTGGATGGGAATTCTCAGGCCCTGAGTACCTAGATCTCTGTCTAGAAGGGGTGCAGGCTATAAGTAGCCATATCCCTTCAGCCCTGTAGACCTTAACCCTATAAGGAGAGCCAAGGCTCCGGAGGGCCAAAGGAGAGCCCTCTAAAGTGAGGATTGGCAAACTACAGCTTGTAGGCTAAATCCAGCCTGTATCCTATTTTTGTACAGCCTGTGAGCTAAGCATAGTTTTTACATTTTTAAATGTAAAAAAGACTATATTAGCCTTTTGGCAAGAACAGTTGCTCAATTTTGCCTCTTAGCAAAATCTAAAATTTAGATTTAAGCAAAGCTTAAAATATTTACTATCTAGGCCTCAGCAGAAAAAGCTTTCTCACCCCTGCTTTAAAACATAGGGCAGGGGCTCCTCTGGCCTGGGGTCCTCACCCACCTTTGAGACTTTCCCCTTTCTGGTGTGCTATGTTGAGGATCTTCTGTTGACCAATACAGAGCTCAAAATCAGCTGCTGAGGATGACTGTCTCCAAAAATGGCCACAATGACCCTTCCCATCCCGTATGCCGTTTTGCAGCATGACAATGCCACTCCCCCCACCAAGATGCAGCATTTATATCACCTTTCCTTGAAACCATGCTGACTCTGGGGTGTGTCTGGCCTCCAGAGTGTGGTGGAAGTGACACAGGTAAGTTCCAGGTGTAGTCTTAAGGAGTCTTGTGGCTTCTGTTTTGGCCCTCTTAGTAGCCAGCCAGCATGTCAAGAAGCTCAGGATAAACTACTGAGCGATGAAGACTGCGTGGAAAGAAAGACCTTGTGGCCTTGGCCTATAGCTAACAGCCTGAGGCCATCTTGGATCCTCCAGCCCCAGCAGAGCCACTGTAGGCGATGCCCCCTGCCAGGTCCTGACATACGGAAACGGAGTTAACATGGTTGTTGTTCTAAGCCATTAAGTTCTGGGACAGTTACAAAGCAATAAATAATTGAAACAACTGCCAAATAATGGGCAAAGATTTATGGAGTTCCCTCTGAGGCAGGCTAAGCTCATTACAGCAAAACTCACTTAATCCTCAAAGTTGTACTTTGTGGAAGGTACTAGGATTATCTACATTTTGCAGATGTTATTCCAAGTTCTCAAAAGAGCAGAACTATAGCCAGAGTTTATTATACAACGATGAAGAAAAAACATCCAGATATCAAACAGGAAGACTTCCCTTCGGGGTGGATATTAAGACCACACGGAGCTAAAACTGAATTAATCCAAAACTGAATTAATCCAGAATCAAATGCATTGTCATAGGCCTTCTAGACAGACTCCTTCAAACTCAGTCACTAGCAGTCTATGTCACCCATCTCCTTTCTGAGGTGGCAGGTGGGGGTGGCTGGTGCTTGGAAGAAGCTGGGCAATATTCACTGCTTGGCACCCACCCTTAGAATTTCCTTATCTCAGACCTCCCCTGCGGCACTCAGGTTGCTGCTCAAAATGTTAACTGTGCATCAGAACAAACTACTTGCGTTCACTGCTTGGCACCCACCCTTAGAATTTCCTTATCTCAGACCTCCCCTGCGGCACTCAGGATGCTGCTCAAAATGTTAACTGTGCATCAGAACAAACTACTTGCGTAGTAAAGGAATGAACTGAGAGTTAGGAATAAATTTTGTGCCTGTAAGAGCTTTATTAGCTGGACTAAAAGATTTACTGGAACCAGGAGGTTTCACCATCTAACCAGTCTTTATAGATGTGTTTGGTAACAGAGTGGTAGTGACGCACTGAGGGGTAACTGGCTGCTGATGGCACTGGGGCAACAGGCCTGTGCCTTGAGGCTGGTAGACCAGCACTCTGGCCCTGCCACCTGCTATCTAAGAGCCCCAGGCAGGCCCTTTCTCCTCTCCAGATCTCTTTATCCTCATCTGTAAAACAGGGATAATACCACTTACCTCAAAGGACTATTGTAGGAATTAAATGAGATAGCAGACATAAATGCATGATACATACTAGGAAATGAATAAATGTTAGTTATCTCTCTCAAGACACCTCTCCTCTCCCCCATTGCCCAGGCAATTTTACCAAGAGGTGAAATAAAGCTCAGAAATCTCTGACCCATTTTCACAGGATTTAAACAAATCTCTAAATGAAGGGCCAATCAATGCAGGCCACAAAATACTGGGAATAAAAAAATGTACCAGAGCCTTGTCAGGGCTATAAAGACAAGTAACGGGCGGCGAGCAGCTGTCTGCTCTGTAGAGCGGGCGTTCCCCAGGCAGCACCTGAGCCGGGCTCTGCAGTCCCAAGGTTACGCCACTGCAGGGGGAAGTTGCTCAGAGCTGGGTTCAAAGCCCAGGTCTGCCTTGAGTTAGGGCCATGGGAAAATTAACAAATCTCTTTGCACCTCAGATTTCATTATCATCTGGAAAATAGGATGGACTTAAGGGTTAAACAAAATAAATTCTAGTACGTGCTAGGCATTCACAAAGGGGTAGCCACCAGAGTGGGCTATTTCTGGAGGAAGAGCTGGAAACAGGGAGGGGGAACGGAGACAGGGCTGAGCCACAGTCATCTCCCAGGCCACGGTGTCACAGAGGGCGCCAAGGGCTCCAGAGGACAGGGCTAACTTGATTAAATTCTAAGGCCAGGAGAACTATGAGGCAGTGAAAGGGCTGCAGGCAGACGATAAAATATATGAGATAATATTACCAACATAATTCCTAGAAAGGATCTGAGGAGAATAACACAATTTAAGAGAGACCCCAAGGGAAAGCGCAGCTTTGGCTCTTTAAATATCTCTTTGAGGAGAAGCAGGTACTTCATTTTCCCCTGCAATGTTGGAGTCACTGGACTGTGACCCGACCTAGAGGGAAATTGGCCTTTGATAGAAAGAAAGGCTCCCTTCGCTTTATCATCTCTCTCTTTAATCAAGTGCTATTCTGTGCTCCTGCCTGCGCTGGCTGGTGGGGGCCCACCTCTCAGGCACGCCGACCTCGCAGAGCCGCTGCTGGGGCTAACAGCCTTTCCTCTCTCCTATCTCATCCCCCCACTCAGTCTGGCAAGTGCTCATTTACTGCCTGACTGCCTGGCTGCGTCTGTCATATGAGTTGTTTTCTCATTGAACTTTGAGACCCTCTTTGATTGTCTATCTCTCTCTACAACCCTTTCCCCAGAAGCTTGGGAAAGTCTCTGGGGATGACAACACTGGGGGCAGCCTGGGCCATCAGCCTTCAGATACTCAGGCCCCCCCAGCCCATGGCCCTTTTCAGTCGATGTTGCAAGGTGTACTGCACCATCAGCCCCACACCTGTGACAGCCTGGGGAATCACCCTCCTAATCACCTGGCTTCAGAATGCCTGACTCGTGTGTTCACTGCCCCGGCTGGGCCCAGGAAAGCAGCGTGCAGGTACCCTTCGCCCCAAGTACATCCTGCAGCCGGGCACTGCTCCAGAATCTGGGGGTAGGTGTACAGCAGCAAACAAAGGAAGAAACTGCACTGTGGAGCTCAGTAGGACAGGCAGACAAACCATTCCCTGAGTATAAGCAATGCAGAAAAAGAGCAGGGATGGAGATCAGGAGTGCTAGGTGGAGCTGAAGGTTTGCAGGTTCAAATAGGGTTGCCAGGACAGAGGACCTCCCCACAGTGACATGTGAG
>NW_007729237.1:93563-101083 GCF_000696425.1 Galeopterus variegatus | reverse complement strand
AAGGTTTGCAGGTTCAAATAGGGTTGCCAGGACAGAGGACCTCCCCACAGTGACATGTGAGCAAAGGTTTGAGGGAGGTGGGGGGGGGGCAATGCTGGTGCCTGAGGTAGGACATACCAGGTACAGAGAGTGGGAAGAGGAAAAGCACGTGGATGCAGGGATTCTGGCAGATTTGAAGGGCTTACGGTAGGGAAGCCAGTGCAGCTGGTCTAGAGAGATGGGGTGGTGGTGGCGGGCAGGGGAAGATGAGGTCAGGGAAGGACTGGGGCAGCCAGAGGACTAACGGTATTGAGACCACCATAAAGGCCTGGCTTCTCCAAGATGCCCAATTCAGAACTGAGCCCCCAGCCCTGCTTCCTGTGCCCTGCCAGCCCACCACTCTCACCTCCCATTCCTGAACATATTCTCTATGCTTCTTGGGACCCCAGCTCCTCAACTCTCCTACTGTGACAGACATTTGGCCCCCTTCCTGCCTCACTCGCTGATTCCCATTACCTGGCCAGTCCCTTCCAGGAGATTCTTCTATGCATCTGGCCTTACCTGGAGAGTCCCAGCCTGAGCAGTCCCTATGCTCATTGCACCAGGCAACTGAGCCTTCTGCACTGAGATGCTAACATGGGTCTCCAGCTGCACCACAATCTGCACTCTCTGCAGCACCTACACCCCAACCATGTCCCACCTGCAGGTCCCACCCCTCCTGGCAGCACCCTCTGAAGATGGAGACCAGCTGGGAAGGCAGGTTCCAGCTTTCCAGCCCTGCTGAGGTCTCACGTGTCCCCCACCTTCTTCCCACACCTGAGGAGGAAGGGTCTCCATTCCTCGTGTGTCCCCAGCTCTGTTCCCTCATGGGATGTGATATTCTCTCTCTCTCTCTCCTAATCCTCTCTCCCCGTCTCTGGGCACTTTCCCTTTTGGACTAGAAATATGCTCAAGTTTCTGCAGCTTAAATAATGCTTCCTTTAGCTTGCCTTCCTGGGAGTGACTGTCCACCTTCTCTTCTACCATTTCCCATAGATTCCCCCAAAGAGGGGGTCCCCATCTGACTGCAGATGCTCACACTCACCTACATGTCATCAGTATTATTGACACTGCCTTCTCAGGGAGCACCTCTTCACCCCCACCTGTCCCATTGACCTCTGTGATCCCTGGCTGCCTCTGAGTTCATGAACTTGCCTTTCTCAGAGTCCAAGACTAACAGCTCCCGAGTTTTTCCACCTGTGTGGGCATTCGTTGGTCTTTTTTCCTCCTATCCCTGATATGTGGCTCCCCCAAAATGGGATCTATGACCTCCTCCAGAAGAGGGGTCAAAGCTGATGGCCCACTGGCTGAATCTCATCTTTATACATTTCTTTTACTATATATCAGAGCCAGCTTAGAACGATTAGGCAAATTTTACATAAGAATGCAGCTATCTGGCACTGGGCTGGCATTCCCATGGGGTGGGAGCAGAGGAGCTGGGCCTGGGGACAGGTCTACAGTTCTCTGAACTCATCCAATCTGCAGCCCTCACAGGAATTTGCCCATCTGCTTATAGGCAGCTGGCTGCAGGGCGGGCAACTGAGCCCACAAATCCATCCCCTAGTGGTTTTAGCTGTGTTGGAGATGCCATCTGTTATTGCCAAGAGAATCACTGTTTGGTCCACTCTCTAAATCCATGTTTCCCTGGGCTGCAGTCACCCATCTCTAACCTCAAGGCCCTCCTCACAGGTCTCCTCTGGGCTCCCTTTTCTCGCTGAGCATCCCAGACCCAGGTCAGTGCCCAGCACTTGGCAGGCTCTTGACAAATATGCTGACTGACTGTTGCCATGTGCTGGGTAGCAGCTTACATGTTGCCCGTTCACCTTGGTGCTAAGGGATCTGCCTGTAACAATAGCTGGAATACAATTCTGAGTCTCTGCCTGTGTCTCTGCTCAGGACTCAGGCCCCTGATTCTAGTTTAGATGGATGGATATCTGTCTTCTCCTAAGAGATGTCAAAGAAAAGATGGTCTATAATGGAGTGCTCCTTTTAACTGCTTTTTCTCCCATAACTCTGGAGACAATGCAATACCTGAAAAGAACGTATGGGCTTTGGGGTCAGAATGTCTCGGGTCAAATCCCACCTTTGCCTGTTACCCAGCTGTGTGACCTTGGTCCAGTCATTGACCGTCTGCTCACATATAAAATGTGACAAATCAGATGTGCTCGGGGGTCTGGTAGAGGGTAGTCAGTCGATACATCCTGGAGATATCTTTTTTGTGTGGTCTATCATACCACCCACCTCCCCACCATAGCAAGGCTGCAGGAAACACCCTGCACAGTACAGTTTAAGGAAGCTTCTTTCCCACTTGAGGAGGGGACACATGCCACTAGTACCTTTCCTGGTGTGTTTCTTTCTTCCAAGAAAGTGTGGAAGATGCTGGTATCTGGAGTCTGATTATGGGCTGCCAGGAGATGCTTGACTTGTGACCGGACCTCCAACGCCTACAATAACTAACTTTCAGAGGGCAGTTTAAATTCAGACAAAGCTGTTGTTCGGCCTTCTCAAGGACTCTCACTGACCCCAAAGAATTCTTTCTATGTCAAAGTAAAGAGAACCCCTAATGTCAGCTTGAGGAATCATTTTCTGATTAGTGCACCTGCCGTGGGTGTCCATGTCAACTACAACGCTACATCTGTTAGTGACATTTTCCGCTGCAGCTGCTCTTTGCTGGCTAAGGTGATGCTACAGTTAATCGATTTCAAGGTTTTTGAACAAATAGCCATAAATATTTAAGCCTCTGCTTTGCCTATTAAGGAAAATGCCATCTAAGATAATTATTTTGCCTTTGCCTGACAGGAACATTTACACAGAGGACAGGATTATTTTAACTTTACAGCACATTCTGAAACCTTGAACCTGTTTAGTCTTTACACTGAAAGTATTCCTGTGGCCAAAAATGTCAAATTCCTGAACACTTATGAGCAAAAATGCTAGCAAAAGGTGAAAGAACCTAAAATTATTATTGATTGATTTCCCAAAGCAGTGCGACTGCTTTATTTCATTTTTCAATAAAAGTTAAGTGCAATCTAAACATAGATTTTGGTTGCTGCTTATCTGCAGGAACGCCACCTGTTATAAAGCATAAGCACTCTGAGGGACCCTGCGTGATGTATTTTTGTATCCCTTCTGGCGCCACACTTGGCACAGTAAGTACGGAGAATGCTGTCTGGACACGGGAATGGCTCAAGTCTTCGAGCAGTTCAGTGAGGTGAGCAGCACAAAGGTCTGGACACAGCCTGAGTGTAGGGCTGAAGCCTAATCCTGGCATGTCTTAGTAATGTGGCCTCAGACACATTACTTACAACCTCAGTCACCTCATCTGAAACATGGGCCTGATGTGACCTCCCTTAGGGGGCCTGTTATAAGGACTAAATGAGGAAAAGTATACGTGGTGACTGGCACATAGCAGACACTCAATAAATGGTGCCTGCTCCCTTTGGTATTGATCATACAACAATAACGTGGATATAAGGAGAGGAATTAAGTCTTCAGAAATATGAGAAAGTACAGCAACAGCATATCATTCCCTGTGAATGAAGAGGCTTGAAGTACCAAGATATGCTAGAAGTACGTTTAGGCATACCTGGTGGAGGAGGGTGGGGAGTTTCTCCAGTATAGAAGTCATCATAATGAGCATGATAGATTGAATAATCTCCCCTCTCTCCTAAAGATGTGCACATCCTAATGCCTGGAACCTATGATTATATTACCCTTATGTGGTTAAAAAAAAAAAAAAAAAAAAAAAAAAAAGGACTTTGCAGAAGTAAGTAAGTTAAGGATTTGAGATGGGGAGATGATCCTAGATTAACTGAGTGGGCCCAAGGTAATCACAAGGATCCCTGTGGGAGGCTGAAGGACTGGAATCAGAAAAGACAGAGACCGGAAGAGACTACACTGCACAGAAGGCAGATGGTGGCACCATGAGCCAAGGGATGCAAGCTGCCTCTAGAAGTTGGAAAAGACAAAGACATAGGATCTCCCCTAAAGCTTCCAGAAAAAAACAGCCCTGCTGACGTTTGACTTTAACCCAGTGAGACTGAGTTTGGACTTCTGACCTCCAGAACTGTAAGATAATAAATTTGTGTTAATGTAAGCTGCTAAGTTTGTGGTTGCTGCAGTAGCAATAGGAAATTCATATAGCGAACAATAATGAACAAAAAGAACAAAAAAGACAAGACACTCAAATGAACAAATCTTAATTATATAGAAAATGTTTCCTCTGTGGGACACTGTCGTCCCTGGTGATATCACACAGCTACAGTGTTACTGAACACAAAATGCTATATATTTGATCAGCAGAGCCCTGGTTTTAATGGAGATGAAGTTAAAAGCCACCTTTATTACTGAAAATGCTGCTGCTGCCTGTCTCAAGATTCTACAGCATCTGGTGGGTTGTTAAATGGAGGTGTACAGCTCATAACCACAGCTTACTCAGTACCTGTCAGTCAGTAGAAGGCTTCAGAATAAATATTGCATCAAGAGGTTTATTTTTTACTGTACCATCTCTCTATTGTTCATATTTTAAAAAGCAATTGTACAAGGAGGACATTGTTATCCCTCAACTGCCACTGAAGAAACATAGGGGTTCGGAGAAGTTAAGTAATTTGTCTGAGTTCGTATAACCTGTAAATGATAGTCAGGATTGAAGCTCACATTGGTCTGACTTCTGAGTTTGTGTCTTTTCCACTACACTTAGCAACTCCGAGATAAATGCATGGGGCAGGTCAATGTTGAATAAACATGTCCGGTCACAAGGCAATGTTGAATAAATGTGGGTAAGCTACCAACAGCAAATATGAGGGCTCTATGAAGAGCTCAGGCCGGCCCAGATTTGAATCTATTGCTTTCCACCATGCCGGAGCTCAGCCAGGAAAAGATGGCTGCATCCACAGGGCTATGATCCATTCTATCATTGGTATGTAGGAAGCTTTACAAAATAGGAAGAAAAGTCTTCTATATATGTTATAACAAAGAGAGCAGTATGGCCACTGCTGTAAAGGTACAAATCCTGGAACCATTCTGCTTATTACCCCACCTGTATGTACTTCCTAGATTAGACATCATGAGCAACACGTAGTTTAGAGCACCAATCACTCAATGTTGCCAAAAAGCCATCATGGCAACCACCTTCTCACCCACCTTTTCCAGGCAGAATATTTTCATAAGCAACTCCCTACAAACAGTGTTTCTTAAATTATATTGCCCACAACCAGGTAAGGAGGACATTTTACCATGCAACTGACTCACATGCACACATAACAAAACCAAAAGTTCTATGAAACAAGACATAGCCTTGCTATGTGCAATGAGCTCTCCTATTTCCTCTATTTTAGTCTATTTTGTCCAGTTGAGTCTATTTGGGGTCAAGACCCACATGTTGTCTTAGGGATTCACAAGTGACCCTACACCCCACATGGGGGTTGTGTTTGTAGTTTGAAAAAACTGGTCTAGAAAACAAGAAGAATTGGGGTCCCTACCTCTGGGGCAATATAATCTGGAGTCCCACAGAAGGTCCTGGTCGTGACTCCATCCATCATGTGCTCCTTGCACATCCCAAAGTCAGCAATTTTGATATGTCCTTCTGAATCCAGCATGACATTATCTAACTTCAGGTCCCTGCAAGGAAGGAGGTTAGCATCAGAGTTCTTCTTACGACATAACACACTTTGCTCTGTAGCTGGTGAAATGGAAGGATATTTGACTAGCTGTCACTTCAATGGCATATTAACTGTAAGTCCCCAGAGAGTAGAGACTAGGAGTTACTGTGTTTTTGTATCTCCAGAGCCTAAATAATACCTGGGATAAGGTAGGTACTAAAATGCACACTGAATGACTAAATGGCTGAACTAGTTATTCCCAACATTGGCTGAGCCTGTGAATCCACAGATTCCAATTCAGCAGGTTTAGGCAGATCTCTGTCATTTATTAATATCCTGCATGGGGGTGTGACACATAGCCATGTTTGCAAAATCATGGGTTTAGAACCCACAGATTCCAATTCAGCAGGTTTAGGCAGATCTCTGTCATTTATTAATATCCTGCATGGGGTTGTGACACATAGCCATGTTTGCAAAATCATGGGTTTAGAACTATCTCATTGGGTCACTCATGTGTCTCTTTCCTTCTGCTTTGTGCCATATGTCCTTTTAATTACTCTTCAATTAATACTGGAAGATGTTCTTATTTCTTTGGCACCAGACATTCACTGCAGCCAAGAACTGGAATAATTTAATTCAATAGCTTTTTCCTTCTTCTCCCCAGTTCCTTATATTCTTCTCCTGCTCAGCATCTATAACAGAAATTCGGTTCCCATTGCTCCCTGACCTCCATCCCAAACAAAAGGGGGAAGAAGGAGCTGTCAGTGGAAAGAAAAATATTTCTTGTGGAAGGCAGAGATTAGACATAAAATCTGTGAGGTCTAGAAATCAGAAGGTGGCTCTGATTTGCCTCAAGGCTGCAGAGAGATCTAAGTCCCAGCAGGTTTCTGTTACCCAGGGGTTATCAACTCCATGTCTTGAGTCCCCATCACGGACTTATATGCCACAGAGGCCCGGCACACCTCTCAACTGTGCTGCTGGGGGAAGAGCTTCAATACGCACCTATAAATGATTCCTCTTTTATGAAGAAAGAACAATCCAATGGAAATCTCTGCTGCATAGAATCTGCAAAAGAAAATGTGCCTCAGGCTTTTGGCTTGCTTTTTTTGCATTCTTGGATACTTTTCACCCTCAAGTTCAAGCATCAAAGAGATAAAATAATGTAAGACCCTAAGGCTTCCAGAGCCAGCTTCACGCTGCATGTTCTTCCAATCCTGGGCCCTTGCCTCCACCCTTTCACGATTCCCACTCACCCAATAATGGTACCGCTAATAAAGTCAAGGAGACAGGTGCATTTTTCTTGTCTGGGGAAGGTGGGCAGGTAATTTGCTGCCTACAAAGTAATTTCTCATATAATCATTTAGGGAGTGGATACCTGTTAGAGTATTCTATGTGAGAAGCATGGTAGAGTGGAGAAAATTTCCATTTTCCTATTCATGGACAGAATACATTGGTGTTTGAAAATACAATTACTCCCTGGAGGACAAAGTACAGTGCGGGATGAACTCCTTAGCTAGTTTATTCATTCCTTCCAAGAGCTGGAATAAATGAGACATGCACCATGATTCATATCCGAGTTTACCCTTTTAAATAATTCATAATAAAAAGCAGTTACTGCCATCACTTCAAAATTGTTAATAGGTTAATATCTGAAACTCAGATTAAATGGGGAAGATGTTTTAAAATTTGCATAGCATTTAGGAGTCTTTGAAGTCTGAAAAGCCACAAGACAGTGCCTGCGCAAATATCACACCCAAGAGGCTTCAAATAAGCACACATGTCTACAAGAGCAGAGATAAAAAATCCGTAATGATAAGGACCAAATTCTTAATGGTGGGGATCGGGGGGGGGGGGCCTACTTCTGACGGCTGGCGGGACAGGATGGGATGGCAAAGGGAGAAG